>NC_091950.1:145951530-146182381 GCF_031021105.1 Erythrolamprus reginae | reverse complement strand
TCCCTCCTGGACCTTATTTAACCCTTTAATATATTTAAATGTTTCGATCATGTCCCCCCTTTTCCTTCTGTCCTCCAGACTATACAGATTGAGTTTCATTAAGTCTTTCCTGATACGTTTTATACTTAAGACCTTCCACCATTCTTGTAGCCCGTCTTTGGACCCGTTCAATTTTGTCAATATCTTTTTGTAGGTGAGGTCTCCAGAACTGAACACAGTATTCCAAATGTGGTCTCACCAGCATTCTATATAGCGGGATCATAATCTCCCTCTTCCTGCTTGTTATACCTCTAGCTATGCAGCCAAGCATCCTACTTGCTTTCCCTACTGCCTGACTGCACTGTTCACCCATTTTGAGACTGTCAGAAATCACTACGCCTAAATCCTTTTCTTTTGAAGTATTTGCTAACACAGAACTGCCAATACAATAGTCAGATTGAGGATTCCTTTTCCCCAAGTGCATTATTTTACATTTGGAAACATTAAACTGCAGTTTCCATTGCTTTGACCATTTATCTAGTAAAGCTAAATCATTTACCATATTGCCGACGCCTCCAGGAATATCAACCCTATTGCACACTTTAGAGTCATCGGCAAATAGGCAAACCTTCCCTACCAGACCTTCCCCTATGTCACTCACAAACATATTAAAAAGAATAGACCCAGAACAGACCCTTGTGGCACACCGCTTGTAACCTGACTCTGCTCAGAATACTCGCCATTCACAACAACCCTCTGGTGTCTATGCTTCAGCCAATGTATATGTGGCATATACATTGCATCAGTTCTCTGGGTGGGTTTTTTTTGTGGGTATGGCTTGGAGGTCAGGTGAGTGTGACTTCAGGTAGGCGTACTCATGTGACTGGGTGGGTATGGCCAATTAGCAGTCCATTTTGCCAGGGAGCAGGGGTTTGGACTAGGTGACCTCTGAGGCCTCTTTCCAGCCTTTGCTATGCTGTTTCAAAAATCCTCTGAAGTGAGTGTAGTGCCAGCCAGGTTTGTGGTCCTCCCTCCCTCCCTTCTCTCTGTCTCTCTCTCTCTCCTGTGGGAAGCAACCCCTCCCCAAATAAAATATTATTCATAAGAAAAGACTCACAGAAAAACAAGGAAAAACTAAGCTGCTAACAAAGAACTGGTATGAAGCTCATTCCACACTCAATAGAGATAATGACCTAATAGAAGGTGGAAGCCTGATGTTTGCTCCATTCACACAAGCAGACAAACAGATCCCTAGAAAACCCATTTAAGATGGAATATATTTAAATATCCCCATGGTAAGATTTGGCAGTTAACAAAGCACAGTGGTAGAATCAGAATAGCAGCCCCACACTCCAGACTGGACACAGGACTTAAAGTCATTTAGCCACAATGGGAATCACCCAAACTGTTTTAGAAACACAAAGCTCATATTGCACAACCCCCAAAACTTCAAAAACATAGAACCATAGAAGAATCTTTCTTTTTATCCAGTTTGTTGTTCAGCTAACCCAGATTATCACTTCGCTTCTGCAATTAAATATCTTCTTCTGAGCAGCTTCCAAAGGCTTTTCAATTTATAGCAGGAGTCTCCAAAGTTTGCAACAGTAAGACTTGTAGACTTGAACTCCCAGAATTCCTCAGCCAGCCATGCAGCTAAGTTTGGAGAGTCCGGATTTAAAGTGACAGCATTTGTTTTTCTTCTTTGCCAAGCGATATCTCAGCTGGAAAGTGAGTCCTGATCCCCCCCCCCCTTCTAATACCTCTTTCTTTCTTCTTTCTTTCTTTCTTTCTTTCTTTCTTCTTTCTTTCTTTCTTTCTTTCTTTCTTTCTTTCTCCTTTCCCTTCCCCCTCCCTCCCCCCTCTTTCTTTCATTCAGGTGAACTGGCAGGGGGGAAGGCTTTTAAAAAAACATGAAGGGATGATATTGAGGGGGTGGCGGCGATGGAGCCTTGCACTGCCATTGCTACTGGTTCTCTGAACCAGCCGCCGCAATCCAGATGTTGTCGAAGCGTGGAACTCATTACCTGACTCAGTAGTGTCAACCCCTAACCCCCAACATTTTTCCCTTAGACTATCCACGATTGACCTCTCCAGGTTCCTTAGAGGTCAGTAAGGGGCGTGCATAAGTGCACCAGTGTGCCTTCCGTCCCCCTGTCCAATTGTCTCTCCTTATCTCATTCGTCTTTTCTTCCTTTCAAATATGTTCACTTATACTTTTATATCTTTTCTTCTATTCATTTCTTTACTTATATTATTACATATCTTTCTTTTCAATGTGTATTATGTATTGGACAAAATAAATAAATAAATAAATAAAATAAAATAAATAAACACTACCTACTTGCCCAAACTGGGAGAATTTCAAGCCCTGCATTACATTTTTGAATACCCGCCCAAGTTTTTTAAAATGCACCCTGCATATGTGCCGAAACACAAACACAGATGGTCATCTGCATGCCCTGATTTCAGCCTTCTTTCTCAACTTCAGTTTTCTATTTGCAAAGAGAAAGAAAGCGTGTTTACATAACGCACCCCTTTCCTGTATTCCAAGGGCTAGTTAGTATCCATAGCAATCCAAAGTTTCGGCCATCTGGTTCCTTCTTTTGGCATTAAACACCCACTTTCTACCTGCTTCTGTAAATAGGGATGGGAGATGAGAGGAGCAGGTAATTCTGTATCAAGCAGGATGACTGTGAGATAATCTGGGAGCAAAGGAAGGGGATGAGGCATATTCCTGTATCTTCTTACCTGTGCACAAGCATCCTCAAATTCTGGTATTGAAATGTGGATCTTAAGTCTGTTGCATCGCAACGGTTACTAAGGCAACAAGGACTGAAGGCATTTTATATTCCAGTAAATGATCAATTAAATGACCTGTTTTCTGGGAAGCAGCTTTTTTGGAGTGAGCAAGGGACTTGCAAAGAATGCATTATGCTGGCTAGGGATAACCTTTTTAAAAAAAAACCATCTGTACTCGGCTTACAATTGCACTCACCTCTCGCCAAAAGTTCTTTACAGTCCAGAGCTCATAATCCACCAGCTTTCATTTTATCTGCTGCTCTTTTACACTGAGATAATTTTTCCTTCTCCTCCCCTCCCCTTCCCTCTCCTCTCCTTTGTCAGAAAGGGAATGAAAATAACAACATTTAAACCATGCTCTTTCCCCCTTTCAAAACCCCCACATGTATTGTCTAAGGGCCAGATAGAATTACAGAGGTGAATCTGCATCCACTTTTTTGTGTATTGCATGTGTGTGTATGTGTGTGTGTGTAATATCTGATGCCAGCTGCTCTCTACATAATGAAGTGACATCATTACACTGCTAATTTCTTTGGCCCTTCTAGGCAGTGCTCTGAAAGGGAAGGGTGGGTTGGAGGAGCAGGGGCAATGCACAATGTATTGCTTGTGTTAGCAGGAAAAATAGACGGCAGCAGTTCTGTTTTTAAAAAAATAACACATAGCAATCTTGTAATACTTGAGTTCAGCCAGAGAGAATGTTTATGCAAAAGATTTTTTTTTTTTAAAGAATCAGAGGAAATATTGGGGATGGTTGTTGGTTTTTATGTTTTGTTTATTGGGGAAAGGCAGATCAAAATCTTCTCATAAGAGCATAAGAAGAGCCATGCTAAATCAGGCCAAAGCCCATCGAGTCCAACATTCTGTGTCACACACTGGCCCACCAATTGTACATGGGGATCTTGAGCAGAAAGAGAAGGCAAAAACCTCCCTTTCCCTTGACCCCCAAAAATGGTACTCAAGGGAATCCTGCCTGCCTCAACCAACATAGAGGCGGCACTTGGACATCCATTGTCCATGACATTCTGTTTAGAGGAAAGAGATTGTAGAAAATTTAGTATACTATTTTGGTTAAAAAATAGTTTGTATTAGCTATTAGTCATTTCATTAAAAAAAATCAAGATGTATGAACAACCATTGAACTATACACTTCTTGAACAAATTGGTCCTTGTGGTTCCTAAGGTGCAACAACTTATTACTTTTTAAAAAAAACCACTAGTATAGTGGAAAATCATTAAGGATCAGCCAGTCTTGCTTAAATCCCAGGTGTTTTAGTCATTTTGGGGATCAGAAATGACTAGAAAAATAATGGATGACACCTGTAGATGACATTAAAAAAGAACAAACTGTCTAGGTATCTGGTGGAATGATAGTAAATGTTGCAGCTCTGCTTTAAAAAAAAACAAAACCCCAAAATCTTGGGGGTTGAATCTTCTCATGTTTATTGATAACTCAGAAGAAGTATTCAATTATTGTACACTGCTGAGCAGATTTGGAATTAGAGAGACCTATTATGGTCACTTTCACTAAGTTTTTTCACTATGTTTTGCTAGGTTTTCACTAAGATGTTTCGATGAGGTCCCACTTGTCATCTTCAGCACAAAGCCGAAGACAACAGCCTGAAGATGACGAGTGAGACCTATTATTATTATTATTATTATTATTATTATTATTATTATTATTATTATTAATTGAATTTATATGCCGCCCCTCTCCGAAGACTCGGGGCGGCTAACATCAGTCATAAAACAGTGTACAATAATAATCCTTGCTGAAACGTCACCAGGAATCTATCAACCCTACACAGGAAAAGACCCGAATATGCCTAGACTTACTTACATACATACATACATACATACATACATACATACATACATACATATATTTACATAAATTTATATATATATATATACACAGCTCAAAAAAATAAAGGGAACACTCAAATAACACATCCTAGATCTCATTGAATGAAATATTCTCATTGAATACTTTGTTCTTTACAAAGTTGAATGTGCACAACAACATGTGAAATTGATTGTCCAACAGTGTTGCTTCCTAAGTGGACAGTTTGATTTCACAGAAGTTTGATTTACTTGGAGTTATATTGTGTTGTTTAAGTGTTCCCTTTATTTTTTTTGAGCTGGGTATATGGCTACCTGATGAAGGCAAATAAGCCCAAAATAGATCTATAGTAGTCTCCCTTCCTTTTCATTATTGGCAAAGAATATGTTAAACACACACACACATATACTGTACATATCACCCAGCACTGCGTGCCATTCCCTCTCCATTCCCTCTGTCTTTTTTGTTGAGGAAATGACATTGGGCACACTTCCAAACAAAACAGAGTCATAGATTTCATCATCATCTTACTTTACACAATGCGTTTGAGCCTTCCTAGATCTCTGTAAGCTTTCTTGGAAAACAAAAGTATGTGGTCGCACAGTACTTTGTTTTCCTGACCACTGAAAAAAAATACAAGAATAATTCAGAATAGAAGAGAGCATCTGTTATTCCTGGATTGAGGGATAGGGAACAACTGCATCAGTTATGTAAGGTACATTGGAGTTTAATCACATTCTTATTTGCCACAGCAAATATTATTATTATTAAAGAAACATAGAAACATAGAAGTCTGACGGCAGAAAAAGACCTCATGGTCCATCTAGTTGCCCTTATATTATTTTCTGTATTTTATCTTAGGATATGTTTATCCCAGGCATGTTTAAATTCAGTTACTGTGGATTTATCTACCACGTCTGCTGGAAGTTTGTTCCAAGGATCTACTACTCTTTCAGTAAATAATATTTTCTCATGTTGCTTTTGATCTTTCCCCCAACTAACTTCAGATTGTGTCCCCTTGTTCTTGTGTTCATTATTTATTAGATTTGTATGCCGCCCTTCTCCAAGGACTCGGAGTGGCTCACAACAAAATATAATATCACAAATCCAATATGTTAAAAAACGCACATAAAAAATAACCATTATTAAAACCATACAACTCAGTCATACCAGCAAATATACATTTTGAAGGCATCCTTAACACGTTCTCAATATTCTAAATAAAGCAACTGCACTATTAGGGTGTCTTATCCATTAAATAGTATCATATAGGTCAAGAAAATAAAGTAATGGGGTATAAGAACTCACTTCCTGATTCTTAGACATTCATAGCTGGGACTATGGAAGGAAAGAATAAAGGTTTCCCCTGTTCAATTGTACTGGAATCTAAGGACGGTGCTCACTTCCATTTCCTAGCCAAGGAAGTCAGCGTTGTCCGAAGATGCTTCCATGATCATTGTTTGTTTCTTCATTGCTTATTTGACCCCTATGTAAATCATTAAGTGTTGTACCACATGATTCTTGACAAATGTATATTTTATTTTATGTACGCTGAGAGCATATGCACCAAGACAAATTCCTTGTGTGTCCAATCACACTTGGCCAAAAAAATTCTATTCTATTCTATGCTATTCTATTCTATTCTATGCTATTCTATTCTATTGTGGCCAGCATGACTAAATGCCGAGGCACGTGGAATTCTGTTACTTTCTCAACAAAATGGTACCTATTTATCTACTTGCATTTGCATGCTTTCAAACTGATAAGTGGGCAGGAGCCGGGCAAGAATGAAAGCTGTCACGCGATGCCCGGGTCTCAAACTGTCAACCTTCTGGTCAACAAAACCAGCATCTTAACTGCTAGGTCACCACATCCTGAGACTATGGACACACACATACACACAATTTTCCACTTAACATTTTCTATGTAATACCCCATTTTCAGTTGCAGTGATTTCTGCTTCTGAGGAAATAGGATGAAATCCTAAAAATAGAAGATGTGTCCTGTTTCACCTTTCATGAAATACTGTATTCAATAAAGAACATACAATATATTAGAACTGTAGTCCTTAAGAAGATCTCAGTTTGAAAAATAATTCAAATTCTTGGCTTCTAAAAAGGTTTATTCTGCAGATTTGTACGAACTATATTTCAGTCTATTAAAGAAGATATTTTGTTCTTCATCCCGAATTTGGCTAATGAGGAGTTCATGTTGTATTTTGATCTTCAGACACTTTAGATTTATCTATCATTTATCTTTTAGGGCAGACCCTAATAGCTTCCTCCAGCAATGTATTTTTAGAAACCTTTAATGTACCTTCTTACGTTCCTTATTTTTAATGAGCTGACAAGGCTTCATCCTTTAACATTTTACTCAAGATATTGTTTCCACTTACACCCGTTGATTTCTCCCCTGTCAATAATGGAATCTCCATTCTCAGGTAATAGTTTTTTGATGTATTTTTAAAAAATACTGCCTGGTCAAAAGCTCGTCACTGAATCCATGCTGGTTTTACAGATAAAGCAACATATTATGCAGAAGATGGGCACTGCTCAATTCTCCTCAGAATCTCATATTTTCTCATATATTCCCATAGGGGGCATAGCTGAACATAAGTGGTAATTTCCATATTAAAAATTGCCTGGGAGAAATGATGAAACATGCTCATTATGATGACATTCCCCCATCCAATAGTACCATTACAAGAAGACGAAGGCCAGGGGAGCATCTATAATTTGTCATAGTAGTTTTGCATCTCTAGGAGAGCTTAATTATGGATTCTGATCTTGCTCAAAACAACGTTTGGTTGCCACTGCAAAACAATTGAGAAGAGTATTTGTAGCATGGGAAGTGCCCTGCTCCAGGCAGACTTTTTCTTAAAAATGCTAATTGAGTGGCTCTTATTCTGATTTATTGTGTATATCATGCTCTTCATTCTGGAATCCCCGTTAGGACACTTCTAACACTTTTAGATTTGGTATAGTTAGCATTACTTAAAGACAAATATCATGGATCACAAGTATGGAGTCCAAAGATAGTTTAGTTTAAAATGAGAAGTTGCCAGTGCCACCCATGACTTCGTTGTAGGATAAATGAACGAGGCTGAGAGCATCTGCACCAAAGACAAATTCCTTGTGTGTCCAATCACAATTGGCCAATAAACCCACCTCTGTCGTCAGACATAGAGGAATTAAGATATTCTTTCCCCCTAGGCTTCTATAATTTATGTATGGTACGTTTGTATGTATGATTGGTTTTAAAATAAGGGTTTTTAGTTACTTTAGTATTGGATTGTCACATGTTGTTTTTACCACTGTTGTTAGCCGCCCCGAGTCTACGGAGAGGGGCGGCATACAAATCCAATAAAATGAAATGAAATGAATAAAGAATTCTAGTCTAGTCTAGTCTATCCTAGCCTAGCCTATCCTATCCTATCCTATCCTAGCCTAGCCTAGCCTAGCCTAGCCTAGCCTAGCCTAGCCTAGCCTAGCCTAGTCTACTCTAGTCTACTCTAGTCTACTCTAGTCTAGTTTTGTCTATTCTATTATATTATAGTTTAGTCTAGTCTTGTCTATTCTATTCTATTCTAGACTAGTCTAGTCTAGTCTAGTCTGTGTCTGTTCTATTATGGACTGTGTTCCTTTCATGTGCTGTTCTGCTCCCTATTGATATATTTAATTTAAAATTATATTTCAGTGGAAAGAGTGTGCTGAATAACATGAGAATATCTTTTCAAGTGGTGAGGAGGGATGCTCTAGTTGAGGGATAATGAAAATTGCAGTCATATGTATTTTGAGTGTAGTGTATTAAGAAGGATTGTATGGAGAAACATTAAAATAAACTTGTAGTAACTATGGTACCAGCAGGTGCTTTTCCTTCTGCTTTGTTGCAGTTATGTTTTTAATACAATAAAGAAACAAGAGATCTTTGTTTTGAATAGTTGGTATTCCGCAGGTCTGAAGAAGGCTTCCTGTTTATTCTTTAATGGCTTCTCTTTTTTTCTTAATAATCCAAATCTTTTTTCAGTCTTCTTTTTGATTGGGGTCCCTGTCTTCTGGACACTTCACTATTCTTTATGTAACAAGAAAGAGGCAACCTAGGGTGTCTATAATTACCTAAAGTTTTGCCAACTGTGGCATGTCTGGCTTAGGACCAGGTTACTTACAGAACCGTCTTCTGCCTTATGTATCCTAGCGGCTGGTCAGGTCCTACAGAGTCGGCCTTCTCCAGGTCCCATCAGCTAAGCAAGGCTGGCTGGTGGAGCCTTGGGGAAGAGCCTTCTCTGTGGCTGCCCCGGCCCTTTGGAACCAACTCCCTCCAGAGATTTGCGCCGTCCCCACCTTTCTGGCCTTTGGCAAGGTATTAAAAACCTACCTGTGCCGGCAGGCTTGGGGCCGTTGACCTTAACATCTTGTTCTAGCCACAGATGTGACTGTGTGATTGCTGTTGAATGAATGTTTTTGATATTATAAGGATTTTAATGATAGGGGTTTTTATACCGTAGGGGTTTTAACAATCTATTTTAATGTTGTTGGGTTTCACTTTTCATATGTATTGTATTTTTCTATACTGTTGTAAGCCGCCCTGAGTCTTAGGAGAAGGGCAGCCTAGAAATCTGACCAAATAAAAATAAACAAATAAATAAATATATTAAGAAAGGTGGTAACAGAACATGGGGATTTTTATAACCTAAATTGTGCTGGTAGGACCTCTAGTTCAATGGATTAGAAAAGCATAAAACTGTGGAAAGTTGATATAGTAGCATGAGTGGTTGTTTCTATTGGTACCTGAATAATTAATTGGAGGTCGCATACTACATTATAATACATTTGGGTGAGTTGATTGCTGGTTGGCAAGGCCTGTTCATCCCTATACATGTATGTGTATACATAAACACACAATTTGGAATGGAAAATGCAAGCGAGATCTCTCATTCAGGGTTTACTTGCATTAGACTGAAGATCTCTTTTCTCAGAGCAAACGAAGGCAGGAACTTTAAGGTCTCCCTTTTCTATTTTTTTCTATTTTCTATTTTAATTGGATTTGTATGCCACCCTTCTCCGAGGACGTGGGGCAGCTCACAGCATATATGAAAGATATAACAATACAGTTTATCCAATTAATATACTTAAGAGATCTTAAAAATTTTAACTTTAAAACATTCATTAACATTCATCACACTAAAAACAATCATTGGTCAGGGGGAAGATCTAATGACCCCAGGTCTGGTGGCAAAGATGAGTTTTTAAACTCTTTCGGAAGGCAAGGAGGATGGGGGCAGTGCGAATCTCCGGGGGGAGCTGATTCCAGAGTGTGGGCGGCCCCTCAGAGAAGGCTCTTCCCCTAGGCCCTACCAGCCGACACTGTTTGGTCGATGGGACCCTGAGGAGACCAACTCTATGGGACCTCACTGGATGCTGGGATTCGTGCGGCAGAAGGCGGGCTTGGAGATAATCTGGTCCTATGATTTTCCTTCCAATGCTTTCGAACTAGCATTCAGCTACCTTGTTCATTTCAAAACCACGCTTCCTTCCAAACTATCAGTTTTTAAGAAAAATAACCCAACCCAAAATACTTCCCTTGCAGACAAGCATCGGTTCTATCTTGGTTTCTGTGAATCCCTACAAACCCATTGCTGGGCTGTACGATGCGTCCGCCATTGACTTGTACCGACAGCACTGCCTGGGGGAGCTTCCGCCACACATTTTTGCCACAGCCAGTGAGTGCTACAGCTGCCTCTGGAGGCGCCACGACAGCCAGTGCATTCTGATCAGGTGAGAAAAGTAACGAGGCCACAAGCTTCCCACCTGGTCTCACTTCCCGTACTGGAAGATGGGTGGGAACTTCAGAATCGTTCTTGCCATTATGAATTCCTTGATTTGCTTGTCTTGGGCTGTCTTATTAATAGTGGAGAAAGTGGAGCAGGGAAGACAGAGAGTACCAAGTTGCTGCTAAAGTTCCTGTCGGCCATGAGCCAGTTCTCCTTGGGTAGCTCTGCTTTGGAGAAGACCACCCATGTGGAGGAAGCTATCCTTGAGAGCAGGTAAAAGGAGTTCCCGTGTGTGTGGGCAGGAAGTGGGGAGGTTGTTTCTCAAGAGACTCATCAGAAGAATGATGACATTTGATAACCTCGGCGTCAGGGGCATACAGTCCTAGATTTTGTGGTGGTCTGTTGCACTGGAGCTCTGAGAAAATGCAGATTTCTTCTTCCCTGCAATATTGTTGCAGCCTGTATGGAGAATCATTGGGGGAAATTTCATTTATTTATTTTTTATTTATTTTATTTATTTTGTCAATACGTAACATAGGTTTCAGAGGATATAATCATAGTAAAATAGATCAATAAAAGAATAGAAGATAAGACATTGGGAATAATATGGAAGAGATAATCATTGGGAATAATAAAGTTCATTTACATGGAGCTAGTAGAAACATAAGAGAGACATTAGGACAGGGGACGGAAGGCATGTTGGTGCCTTGAATATCCCCAGGGACTTGAAACACCAAACCAACTACCTTAAAACAAGAAATTTTCTGCACTAAGAGAGGATGTACAATATGTAAAATTAAGAATATTTGCATATTCCTTCTGCTTCTGTTAGTTATAGGAGCAGTAAGGATCATGGCACACAAATGTTAGGCATTTTTGAGGCTACTCTTTACAGTTTTCAAGGCTACAAACTTTCTTATGTAAAATTATGTAAATATCTAAAATATTTACATATGTAAATATCTAAAATTATGAATATTTGCATATTCCTTCTTCTGCTGCTGTTAGTTATAGGAGCAGTTAGGGCCATGGCACACAAATGTTAGGCATTTTTGAGGTTATTCTTTACAGTTTTCAGGGCTACAAATTTTCTTTTAGCAAAAGCTTCGTCAGCATCTAAATGGCTTCTATCTCATACAACCAGACCTGTATTGTTGCAAAATGTATTCTGTGTAAACCTATCTAATGTTCCTGCCAAACAATTCTAATTTTCTTTTTTTTTTCACTAAAGCCCAGTCCTGGAAGCTTTTGGAAATGCCAAGACAGTCTATAACAACAATTCTAGCCGCTTTGGCAAATTCATCCAGCTACATTTTTCTCAGCATGGGCATATCCAAGGAGGAAGGGTCACAGACTGTATCCTTTATTTGAATGGCAGCTCTTGAGATATTGTTCATCTCAGTGGCGGGTTGCACTTACCCACATACTGATGCACTGCGCGCACATCATCCTAATTTGGGCGCGCCCGCCCATGCCTGCATACGCAGGAAGCAAAAACAAGCATCCCCTCACAAAATCTCACGAGGGGACAGTCACACGATTTTGGCAATTTTTTGCTTCTGTGCATGCATGGAAGCAAAAAATCACCGAAATCTTGCACCTGAGAGTGTCCCCTCATAAGATTTTGCTCCTGCACATGCACAGGAATCAAAAAAGTCCCCAAAATTCAGAAAAAAAGATGGCGCCACCCGACGGACTGTTGAAGACGGCACTGGAGCAGTCGCACGCAACTTGGTGGACGTTTCCGGATAGGAGTCTCCTAGCGCAGTGGTAGGAACCCACCACTGGTTCACCTCTAGATTAAAAAAGAAAGGAACCAATGACCCATCTGTACAGTTAATTTACAGATGGTAAGGATGAAGCAGCCTTCTGAAAATTCCATAAATGAGGTGGAGAAATTGCGCTATAAATACTTTTTATGAAACTCTCCCAGCTTTCCATCAATTGTATTTTTCTTTTTCAACGTTCAACAAAAAATTGTAACTCTTTTAATTCATTAGATTTAGAAAACAAAACATTGCTTATAATTTAGGTGCAACTATATTCGAACTCATTTCCAATTATTTTTGCCAGCTATCAGAGAATATGTTTATAAGAGAGCTGTAATGACATTTATTTCTTAACTTGTTGCTCAGATTTATTGGAAAAGGTGAGTGATGTTTGTTCTCTTTTGTTTTGATTTGCTTTGCTTTCCCAACTCTCTTTTTGATAAGAATGGTGTAAAACCAACCAGGGAACGATATTGAACATAGCACCATTGAGTATTCTTAGCAAAATTAGGCTATGTCCCTAGCAGTTGCCAAATGTTTTATTTAGATTTATTTCTAATTAGTTCTTTATCATCCTAGAAACAAGCTACCCGTGCCTCTTTTTTCTAGGATAGGAATTTTATTTTATTTTATTTTATTTCTCTGTTGCATTAATGTTGCTCAGTGTGGACAGCTACACACTGTATTGATCTGACTTTCATCACTTCCAGTGCATTTTATTTTAGGACTGAAAAATTCAAAGGAAAGATTTCTGGAAACAAGAATATGAGAGTCTAAAATACTTCCAATCAGGCAGGCAGATTAGACTGAGGACTAGATCAGGGTTTCCCAACCTCAACAACTTTTAAGATATGGGACTAGCTCCCAAAATTCTCCAACGAGCATATTGGCTGGGGAATTCTAGGAGTTGAAGTCATACATATTAAAGTGGCTAAGGTTGACAAATGCTAATCTAAAGGAAACAAGCAAAGAGGTAGCATGAACACATTCAGCAAAAAAACCCAACCTTTACAACCCCTATTATGTAGATGCAACCGTAGGAAACTTTTGCTGAAAGGTAGTGCAAGTTTGCATTTTTTACAAATGAAGCAAACATTTACTTAGTTTTAATGAAGCACATAGTTTGATACACAACAGGGAAGGAATGGGTATTAGGAGTAAAAATAAACCAGGATTGCATATGGAATTTACTTCTTCCTGCATGGATTTAAATGAAATCCATTTAAAAGTCCATTTAAATGGGGAAAAAATGCAGACATCATTCAGGATTTTTGCATATTGGCGATAAAGTTGTGAAGCCAACTTCATTTAATTTTCCTTAAAACACCCAAATATGGTGCATATAAATATTGAGAGTGTTACTCACTTGTATTGAGTTTATGCTAACTGCTTTCTGTTTTCCTTTTACAGAACAGGGTAGTTCACCAGAACCCAGGAGAACGTAATTATCATATCTTCTATGCATTATTAGCTGGTGTCAGCGGGGAACAAAGAGGTAATAGTATTTCCCAAAGGTCCTCATTGCTATGCAGGGGATGGAATTTAAAGTGGTAATGCTAACCTATAAAGCCATACATGACTTGGTGCAAATGATCTACAAGCCCACATTCTTCCACTGGAACCAGCTCAGTTCTATTTGGAAGAAACCATTGTGGAGGGGGGTGGAAAGGTTCAGTGATGCTGCTTTTGGATGACAGTACAATAGTACCTCTAGATACGAGCTGCTCCACATACGAGTATTCCAAGTTACGAGCCACGAGGGGAGAGAGATTTCTGTTCCAGACCCGAGCTCAAATTCGGGATACGAGCCAAGTGTCCACTAGGTGGCGCAAGAATCCTTGCTTCTGGTTATCTCGGAGGGGAAAAACAAAGTCTAAAGCCATTTGTTCCAGATACGAGTTGTTCGACATACAAGCTCCCTTCTGGAACGAATTAAACTCGTATCTAGAGGTACTACTGTACTGGTCTTTTAGAATGGCCTCCCAGGGGCTACCCAATTGGCTCCCACCCTAATTGCCTTCTGGAAGTATTTCAAAACTGAGAGGTGTTTTTTTAGGGTTTTGGGGCCATTATCCCTATTGGTAATCAGTGTAGGTCTTGGAGCAGTGGTTCCCAACCTTTTTTTGGCCATGCCCCACCTAAGCATCTCTAAAAAATTTATCCGCCCCCCCATGACATATAATTCTTACTATTCAAAAGATAAACTCCTAACTCACACTGAGGAAGCCTAAAAAGCCATTAACTTGGTTTAAACAAGGTTCCCAATTGCCCCCATTAAAAATCAAATTGCCCCCCTGTGGGGCGTGGACCCCACTTTGGGAACCAGGATCTTAGAGCTTTGGCGTAATCTATTCCTGTTGGCAAATGCCAGCTACCATATGAGCCACTGTACCATGAACCAACTGTAGCTTCCAAGCAGTCTACAACATGTAGCACATATTGCAGTAGTCTTAATGGCAAGAGTGGATCAATGTAATAAGGCCCTTCCATCCCAAGTAGAATAATAACAGGTGCACCAAGGAGAGGCATAGATCTAGAGAGCATCCCACCCACTTTATCAAAGGTCAAAGGAATTCCACACCATCACCACTCTGGACTGTGTGTCTATATAATTCATTCTTGCAGGTGAAATGAAAGCAAGGGAACATCACATTTGTCAATCCAGCTTCTGTTTTAGGTTTTGCGTGAGGGGCTAAGAGGGCTGGTGATAGTATTGCATCTGATCATAATTCCCATCTTAGCTCTCTTCTTCACAGTGGTGTATGTTAGTACTATGTGCAGAACTAGTTGGGCTTGGCAGTATATAACACAAACCAACTATTTATGTTTACATGTAATAGAACATTATTGCTTTAAGAGCCAGTTTTACGGATTGCCACAAGAGGGAGCCAAAAGCGTGATTCTCTTTCTCTGCTATTTATTGCTATTTGTAGTTTGTCTTTGTGACTATGCCATAGTAAGAACTGTGTTTTCAAATGATGGTTTAATGTATTTGTAAGCTGAACAAGTAAGGCTTGTAGTTTTGTATATGTATTGACTGTGTATGACTAGGACTGTTCTCGACTAAGATATTTGCCAAAGTAAATAATATTTTATAGACACTGCTCAAAAAAATAAAGGGAACACTCAAAGAACACATCCTAGATCTGAATGAATGAATGAAATATTCTCATTGAATACTTTGTTCTGTACAAAGTTGAATGTGCACAACAGCATGTGTAATTGATTCTCCATCAGTGTTGCTTCCTAAGTGGACAGTTTGATTTCACAGAAGTTTGATTTATTTGGAGTTATATTGTGTTGTTTAAATGTTCCCTTTATTTTTTTGAGCAGTGTACTTAATGTATCTGGATCGTAATACTGAATTATTAGTAGTATCACTGGACTATCAGCTGGGTAATGCAAAACCTCCACCTTTCCTCTCTGTGTGTGTATATTTGACTACTCTGCACACTCCTTAACAGTGTAGTCCCAAGTCCCAGTAGTGAGATGGGATTACTCCCGTAATAATTGCATTACACTATACCAAAACTGAGCAGTGACCAAAGTTCTCAAAATACCCCTATGTCGGTCATAGCCTGTCCATTAACTAGGATGTGCCATTTCAAGCAGCTGTTACTAGAGAGAATATGTTTAGGCATGCAAATCAGGGGACCAGACAAGATACTGTTACTAGCCAGCAAGCGGTGACAGATTGGCTGAACGTTTTCTGCATTCTGCTATTGGCTAGGAAAGGCAGAACGCCATTGGCTGCCGCTTCTCTGTGAACCCTATAGACTCACCAGTGTATATTCAGGTCTGATTATAGCATCTTGACGTCAGCAAATATAGCAACTAAGATCAAACCTTGCTGGGTTTTTCAGCGGAATTAGTAGTGAAAACAAAACCGTTCATTTATGTACCCTGGCCTTCTAGTCACTTGAAGTTCATTACTTCTTGCTTTGATTTCTCATAATCCGAATGTCTTGCAGGGTGATTTAGAAACATAGAAACATAGAAGACTGACGGCAGAAAAAGACCTCATGGTCCATCTAGTCTGCCCTTATACTATTTCCTGTATTTTATCTTAGGATGGATCTATGTTTATCCCAGGCATGTTTAAATTCAGTTACTGTGGATTTACCAACCACGTCTGCTGGAAGTTTGTTCCAAACATCTACTACTCTTTCAGTAAAATAATATTTTCTCACGTTGCTTTTGATCTTTTCCCCAACTAACTTCAGATTGTGTCCCCTTGTTCTTGTGTTCACTTTCCTATTAAATTTTTGCCCTCCCTTCTCCCAAAATTCCCTTCTTTTCCTTAAAAAGATGGAATGGGTCTGTCAGCTATAGTAATCTGCTATATAGTCTCATTTACCTTTTTCTTCTATTGCATTGCTCCATCTTCATAAATATATTCAGATAAATGGTTCAGAAAGCCTGTTTCCATCTTAACATGCTACATTAACCATAGCGGTAGATTTACAGGAAAAACAACAGAGTTGCTTCAGAAAGAGGAAAATGTTAAACTGGAATTATTTGTGGGCTTACATTAAAATTCATATAATGGATGGGATTTGCTTCTTTGGGCTGATAGATCTCAAAGCTCGTGATCAGATCTCATGTCACAGCATTATTTGTGGATATGCCTCAAACACATCTCAAATGTAAAGTACTGTGGAAATCTGACTGAGACACAATCTGAAGTTAGTTCACAATCTGAAGTTAGTTGGGGGAAAGATCAAAAGCAACGTGAGAAAATATTATTTTACTGAAAGACTAGTAGATCCTTGGAACAAACTTCCAGCAGACATGGTTGGTAAATCCACAGTAACTGAATTTAAACATGCCTGGGATAAACATATATCCATCCTAAGATAAAATACAGGAAATAGTATAAGGGCAGACTAGATGGACCATGAGGTCTTTTTCTGCCGTCAGTCTTCTATGTTTCTATGTTTCTATTAGTATTGTAATAAATATTGATGGGGGGAAAAAGCACTGGGAACGCATCTGATTTTCCCCTCTGGTCAGCCTCTGATGGAGATGCTACTGAGAAAACAATCAGGAAGGTGTCTTTATTGCAGATTTCCATCTGTATTTTCTAGCATACCAGGAAGTAGTTTTAGAGATGTTCCAATTACCGTATTTTTTGGAGTATAAGATGCACTGGAGTAAGTTTTGTAGAGGAAAATGGGTGGGGTGGGGTGTTTGTTTCTGCCTACCAGGTATTCATCTGGCTGGTTCTTAGCCTGGTCAGCTTCAGCACATTCGTTCGCTCGCTGGTTTTGAGGTTGGGGATGGTGGGGGCTCTGCTTCTAAAGCACAGCTGATTGTTGGAGGGAGAGCAGTTAGAAAGCAGGCAAAGCACGGAAGATCGCTTAGCTGGTGTTTGGGCTGGAAAAACAGCTTCAAAAGCACAGCTGATCTTCGGAGGAAGCTCCAGGGACTAAAGCAGGCAAAGCAGGAAAAGAGAAGGCAGCGCTGCTATTTTGGGCACCGCATGAGTGTTTGGAGGCTGAAAATACAACACACAGAGCCCCAAAACACAAGTCATTGTCAGTGGCAATTTCTGCAGCCAGGAAGAGGACGTGCGGAGGCCAAAGGGTAGGAGGCGGTGAGTGGGTGGGGCTATATTCAGAGTATAAGACGCACCCAAATTTTCAGCCTCTTTTAGGAGGGGAAAATGTGCATCTTTTTCCCCTCCTAAAAATACAGTTAGTTGCTGGAGAATATTGTAGCCTATGAGACAGGGGTTCAGGCAGTATTCTCACCCTGAAGGCAAAGCAGCCATTTTTAAATGAAAGCAGCTTCATCAACTCGCATGTTGAGTTGAGCAACTGCGGCAAGAATAGATGCATAAATCCACAAATACTTTTCACTCAAAATTCATCCTCTTTTCAGATGAATTTATCAGCCCAGGGACAAATGTACATTCAAACTGAAGATGCTGTCCTCCCAAGATTCATTAAAAGAAACCAAAGAAAACGATTTGTCTCACTTTCCTGCATGCTTTCACCATAAGTAGAATCCTATCAACTCTTTTGCATGCGCGGAAGCAAAAAATCACCAAAATCTTGCACGCACCCGTGTCCCCTTGTGAGATTTTGCTTCCTGCGCATGCGCAGAAGCAAATTCTCGTTGGTATGCGCACGCACACATGCCAGAGACCCAAAGCTGAATGCACTGCTCCAGTTTTACTACTGGTGTGGCATCCTCATCCGTACCGATAGGAACCCACTACTGCTCCCACCACTGCTGCTACCGGTTCATAGAACTGTATCGTACTGGTAGTCAGGAACCAATTGCCGTGCTGGAGCCTAGCTTGTAGGAGTTTGAGCATAATTTTGCTATTATTATTATTATTATTATTTTTAAAAATATTTATTGGGTTTTTTTTAATACAATACATATTAGTATTTACAGGTGAATCCACATCTTATATATACATTCATTCCAATATTGCCTTTAATTACATTTGTATACTGGTATATGAATATCTTATTCCATCTCTTGTTGTAAGTTCTTTTTCCTCTTTTCAATCCATGAATACCATTTAGTCCAGATTGAATAATAGTCCGAGACTTTTTGGTTGTTTAATTCCATAGTCAACCTGTCCATCTCTGCACACTCGTAAATTTTTCTAATTATCTCTTTGTTTTCAGGTATCTGTGGGTTCTTCCATTTCTGTGCAAACGCAATTCTTATCACTGTTACAATGTGCAAAATTAAATATCTTACATTTTTAGCATGGGACCCTTTCATAATTTCTAATTTAAAAAATCAGGTGTACTGTATATTCAATTGTTTTGCCTGTTATTTGTTGTAGCCAATGACTAAGTTTTTTCCAGTACTTTTTCGTTTCTGGACAAGACCATGCGTTGCCATGTGTTCTCTTACATTTCCAACATGCTGAATTATTATTTTGGTGTATCTTGGCCAACCCTTTTGGTGGTAGGTGCCAACAATATAATAGTTTGTATTGATTTTCTTTATAAGTTATGGATTTAGTCAATTTAACATTTCTTTGCTATTATTTTTATCTACCTGCAGGCAACATATTTATTTCGGCAGTGCTGGCCACCCAGGGCTAATCAGTCTACTATTTTCCATGTTTTCTTTCATACTGCAGGGTTAAACTGGGATGTTAATATGTGCCACTTTTGGGTTAAGAACAAGAGGGGGGGAAAGCAGGCTGCTTAACGTGTGCCTTTGGCTCATGTTCACTGGTCTCTTTTCTCTAAATTCATTGCATTTGCTTCTTTTCTCTGTCCTTCTGCTCTGGTCCTTAACTGTTTTATTTCTCCTTCTGGGAGCTGCTGTTTTATAGGAGGTTTCCACTTGCTGGAACCCAAGAACTATCGTTACCTCAACCAGTCTGGCTGTATAATCAACGAAGACCTGGATGACCAAGAGATGTTCAGCAAAGTTATGGTAAGTTTCTTCCTTGTTTCCGGGAAAAATTTGATGGGATTTCTCTGCTCTCCCAACCTGCTTTTTTTTTAAAAGAAAAATGTATCAGTTGGTTCTTTTCATGATGGAAGATTGTTTGAGGGGAGCAAAATGCCCACAGGGCAAGAGGGTCTTGCACTCTTGAATGTGGTGCCTGATAATGGTGTGCATTGTTTAATGACAATGAAAGTCTATTTAGACTGAAATAATGTAATTTGAAGACAAATCTCATCTTCCCACCAGTATTTTGCCTTTCTGTTTCTAGAAAGCCTGCTTTAGCATGCCTGCTCCTTTTACTTGGAGGAAACATGTGAGGGAATTATTTAGTCTGCAAAAATCTGGGTACTATTTTTCAGAAAGTAAGAGATAAAGTAATCAGAGGCATTTATTATTTATAGAGCGCTTTAAAAGCAAAATCCTGCATAGAAACTAAATAATAAAAGTAGGCAATGGAGTATGGACAAGAAATAGGCATACAAAGGGAGGGATTAGGAGGGAATTATCCTAATCAAATGCCTCAAAAAGTAAGTGGGTCTTATTACAATCCCTTTACAGATCTAAAAACCATTAAGTCTGAATCCTCTACTTAATAATCAGCTTCTATTGTAATTATTATTCCTGTATGTGATTCAGTAAATTCACTATCTCCAGGGGGGGGGGGAAATCAAGAACACTGGAATCCTAATACGCTAGAATGGTGCTTTTGTTTAAAAAAAGGAAATATTAGCTGAATAGATTGAGATCAGATTATAATATTTATGGAGCAGCATGACAAATATTGATTGATAGTTTGCTGCCTGTGTAACTCAAAAATGTTGAGAGTAAGTTTCTATTTAAAAAAGGGAGGGAATAACAGGATAAAGTTATTCCTCCTTTTTCCTTTATTCTATGGATAATTTCAAATGTATTATTCCTGGCAATTTGTTAGCAAGAATTAAAGAATTATTCAAGGAAGCAAGTTGTACATTGACTCTATTACTGCATCAATTGCTATTTGCCATAATACTTGGAAATCAGTGGGTACCTCTATGTACCATGAGCTGCTAATTCCAGGATCATATTATAACTTGCGCTCTTTACAAGAAACATGAAAGTTGCAATAAGAATTTAGAAACACGTGAAGAAGAGCTATGATTCTTTTTTGAAGTATTGAAATAATAAGGTTCCGTTCCACACGACTGAGAGTTACACAGCATATTCTTTAAGCCTCTTGAAAGTAAATTTCACTACAGACAGTAGTGCTCAATCCTACTAAGTGGGTTTGGGTATCTAACTTTAATTTGTAACATCGTTACCGTGAATGTACAGAGAACATCTTTAAAGAGAACATCTTTACAGAGGATGTACAGAGAACTTTCCTAATACATTATGGAGAAGATGAATGTATTAGCATAGCTTTTGAATTATCATCTTAAAGCCAGAGTAAGAGCCATTATTCCAAGCAAGGCTTTTATGGTGATTCCTCCTTCATGGAATTTGTTTTTCCAGTGCTACTTTGCATAATCTTTTTTAAAATACAATGGTGTCAAGTAACTGGAAGCACTAGGTAGCTATCTGTATAGAAACACCTGGCTTCTTGAAAGTATCATAATGATTCTGAATGTGTCTTGAACAGACTGCGTTTGAAGTAATGGGATTCAGTTCTGAAGAGATCAGAGACGTCTTCAAACTTATATCTGGCATTCTACAACTTGGAAACATTGAGTTCATGACTGCGGGAGGAGCTCAGATTACCACAAAAACTGGTGTGTGATGTTTATTGTGAATGCTCATCTGGAATCTGCTTTCCCTTCAATTGTGGTGCATACCAATAATTCAGCAAGTAAAATATTGTGGCCTTTTTATATTTTTCTGCATTGCTGACAGGTTAATGGATTCCCAGGAATGCAGCTATTTTCCAGTTTTAAAAAAGGTTTCTGGAAAGGTTTATGTACCGTATGTATCTTCCCTTTGTGGTATTGCCTAATCAATCTATTAAACTTCTCTGTCTTAGTAGATCAATGTTCTCTTTTCATTTAGCTGTCCAACAAATGAATAAAGTATTTTAGCACTAAAGTGGAAAGGAAAGATTTGTCTTTAAGAGAATATGTTACAGGGAGCAACTTTCTTCCCTTCTGAAGTGCCAAGGTACTCTGGGTCTTCCACCTTGAGTAACAAGGATCTCCCAATGAAATTTTGGGAGAATATATATCTCAGAGCTGTTGTCATATATTAATACAGTCTTCTTAGCATAAGATCTTCACCATTGTTGCTTAGTCTCCACTTTATGAAGAAGTTTGCGTAAGGTGTGCTTCCTATCAGACAGAGAAATAACATCTCTTATTCTCAGCTCTCAATTGTCTTGTCTCCTAGTGCTGCATAATGTCAGTGAACTGCTTGGCTTGGATACCTTCCAGCTGTCTGAGGTGCTTACTCAAAGATCCATGTTTCTACGTGGGGAAGAAATTAGCTCTCCCCTCACTGTGGAACAGGTGAGTTAGTCATTAGCTGCTTTGCAGTTCATATTTGCTATGAAGGGAGATTGCCCCTGGATGGCAGCATTCCCATGAGCATTAAAGGGAAACCACACTTGAGGGAGGCCTTGATTTGATGATATGTTACTTATTCCCAGAAGAGAAGGATTCCTGGAATATTCTTAGTGCTTCAGGGCTTAAGAATAAGCCTGGGTAATAAAGGCAGATATTGGCGTGAAAGAGAGAATGGGTGGGTCAGCTTTGTTAACAGAACCATTGTCATGGATGTTATACAATGTAAGAAAGAACATATGGAACAATGTTTATGGGGAAAAAATAATAAACAGATTTTACAGAACTCACTCCTGCAAACTACACTTCTAAAAACTCTTTTTAGAGGATGCAGCCTATTTATACTATAGTATGAAAATGTGTAACTAGAAGAATTCTGCTTATTTATATATTGGTTGAGAAACAAGGTGTACCTTTCTCTTCACCAGCTTTCCTCTAAAGCTGCAGTTCCCCAATATTGTTGCTTGCTTTCATCTAGAAAGCTGCCGGTTAACACATAGCATGGCAATGTTTGGCATAGACCACTGTCTTGTAGCTCTGGTATTTGTGAGGCTCCAGGTTCCATGAAATGGAACAGTGAAGTTCTACAGATTATGTGTGTGCTGTAAATATTCACGGTGGTGTCGTGGATATTGCCTACCTGGACTTCAGCAAAGCCTTTGATACGGTTCCACATAAAGAGCTGATAGATAAATTAGTGAAGATTGGACTTAATCCCTGGATAGTTCAATGGATTTGCAGCTGGCTGAAGCATAGACATCAGAGAGTTATTGTTAATGGCAAGTATTCTGAGCAGAGACAGGTTACAAGCGGTGTGCCACAAGGGTCTGTTCTGGGTCCTATTATTTTTAATATGTTTGTGAGTGACATAGGGGAAGGTTTGGTAGGGAAGGATTGCCTATTTGCCAATGACTCTAAAGTGTGCAATAGGGTTGATATTCCTGGAGGGGTCTATAATATGGTAAATGATTTAGCTTTACTAGATAAATGGTCAAAGCAATGGAAACTTGAGTTTAATGTTTCCAAATGTAAAATAATGCACTTGGGGAAAAGGAATCATCAATTTGTGTTAGCAAAACCTTCAGAAGAGAAGGATTTGGGGGTAGTGATTTCTGACAGTCTCAAAATGGGTGAGCAGTGTGGTCGGGCGGTAGGAAAAGCAAGTAGGATGCTTGGCTGCATAGCTAGAGGTATAACAAGCAGGAAGAGGGAGATTGTGATCTCCTTATATAGAGCGCTGGTGAGACCACATTTGGAATACTGTGTTCGGTTCTGGAGACCACCTACAAAAAGATATTGACAAAATTGAACAGGTCCAAAGAAGGGCTACAAGAATGGTGGAAGGTTTTAAGCATAAAACGTATCAGAAAAGACTTAATGAACTCAATCTGTATAGTCTGGAGGACAGAAGGAAAAGGGGGGACATGATCAAAACATTTAAATATGTGAAAGGGTTAAATAAGGTCCAGGAGGGAAGTGTTTTTAATAGGAAAGTGAACACAAGAACAAGGGGACACAATCTGAAGTTAGTTGGGGGAAAGATCAAAGCCAACGTGAGAAAATATTTTACTGAAAGAGTAGTAGATTCTTGGAACAAACTTCCAGCAGACATGGTTGGTAAATGCACAGTAAATGAATTTAAACATGCCTGGGATAAACATATATCCATCCTAAGATAAAATACAGAAAATAGTATAAGGGCAGACTAGATGGACCATGAGGTCTTTTTCTGCCGTCAGTCTTCTATGTTTCTATGTTTCTAAATTCTAAACAAAGGAGAAAGTCCAAAATACTTCATTAGGATGTCAGAGAATTCTTGTAAGGTTTGAATGAGCTCCAGCTCTTTACTTGAGGATGGAAATCAAGAGCTCCTTGACCCAAGCTTGACGTATAGTGGATTTCTAGACATATTCATATAGTTTTCTTGACAGAAATATGGAAATATTTAATCATCGTTGCCGTCTGGAGTATTTTTCATTTTCATTTTCCCCATTTAGCCACAGCCCAGATAATTCCTACTCATATGCTACTTAGCTCCTAAAATGGACTAATTGCATTAAAAAGCTAAGACTCCAAAAATACCAAAGTCTAGCTTTGGTGCTTGTATGGAACATGAATGTGAGCAAGAGGGTATCGTGCATAACTCTTCCCATCATTGACTGGTGCAAAAATAGCAAGCTAAGGTCCATAGCAGTCAGGGTAACCTTTCTTTGCTAATTAGGCTTCGAAATGCCCCTTTTCTCCCTCCAGGGACAGCAGTCAGCTGTTGTCAAATTCCATTTTGGCTGAGAAGGCTGGAGATCTTAGTCAGCTTGCATTGTACTCAAAGCTCATTACCATTCCAAACTTTGACACTTGGAGTATGTTAAGCAGAAGGAGCTAAATACAGTCAATGAAGGCTTTGACACAACGCCTATGGCTGTGTGTCTCTGCTGCCCCTGTTTGTGTCCCATTGCTGGATATGGAAAGACAGGCACTAATCTGAAAGATGTACCTGAGATGTTGGATGACTATGGAGTCTGACCATTAGGACACCCCTCATCTTTGTATTTCATTAAGGGAATTGGTAGAGGCCTTAAATGTATGTTAGGAGGAATATTTAGCTGTCCCGACCTGGTTTCCGATATATCTGCAATAATGTTTAGTTAGAAACATGTCAAATGATTTTGCCCAATTTTTCCCTATCTGTACTGCAAAGAATAAAGGCGTAATGGAAGGAGTAAATTAACTTTTAGCATTCTATAATGGTAAAGTAAGTATACATTGCTTCTGGTGTGACATTTGATCTCGGAATAGTTCTGGTGTGTTCATTATGGCTTCCTATGAAAAGGTGGGATCCTTTAGGTTTCTGGGATAAAAAATTATGGATATCTTCAGCCTCTCCTACACAGGCAGTAGTGATGAGATGTTTGAGCATTTGAAACATTTAAATATGTTAAAGGGTTAAATAAGGTCCAGGAGGGAAGTGTTTTTAATAGGAAAGTGAACACAAGAACAAGGGGGCACAATCTGAAGTTAGTTGGGGGAAAGATCAAAAGCAACATGAGAAAATATTATTTTACTGAAAGAGTAGTAGATTCTTGGAACAAACTTCCAGCAGACGTGGTAGATAAATCCACAGTAACTGAATTTAAACATGCGTGGGATAAACATATATCCATCCTAAGATAAAATACAGAAAATAGTATAAGGGCAGACTAGATGGACCGTGAGGTCTTTTTCTGCCGTCAGACTTCTATGTTTCTATGAGCTATCCAGAACTCTGTTCTCAGAAATAATGTCTTAAGAAGTAACTGTAAAGTCTTATATCAACAAAGAACAATTGAGGGGATGAGCAACGGAGTAGCATACCAGGAAAAGGTTTGTCCATGAAAGCTTTTTGTGTTAGAGAGAAAAGCAATCTAGTCTTCTAAATGTAGTGATTAAAATATATATACCAAAAGACTCCACTTTGTAGTACATTAATCTAACTGGCCTTAGTTGGAATGAAAAGGCTTGGTTGGTGAGAAGCAATTCATTCTGGGCAGTGGAGGCACTAGGTTTTCCCGTCTTTAAATAATTTGTTTTCCAGTAAAAATGTTCAAATGCTGAAATTTTTCTGGCTATGTCTGCTTAGTGAGGCACCTAATAATATGCCACACTCCGTTGTCTCAACAGCACTTATCTTGTCTGACTTGGATTGTAAGCAGGCTCTGCTTTGCTTAGTAGACCAGCAGGAATTAGTACGACTGTAGACAAGACTAGGAAATTGAAATTGAAGAAACATCTTAGAAGAACGCCATGACAAATTATTCCTGTATTTTGCCAAGATAGTTTTATGAATGTATCCATTAAATCACCCCGAGTTCAGCTTGGTTCTTGTAAAACTTTTTTTCTTAGCTCTTTTTCTAAGTGATGTAATTTATTTCCCATCGTGCATGACCATGATAAGTGATAAAATGTCTTCCTCCCTCTTTGCTCCTAGGCTACTGACTCCAGAGACTCTCTTGCTATGGCCCTTTATTCACAGTGCTTCTCGTGGATCATTGGAAAAATTAACTCAAAGATCAAAGGGAAAGAAAATTTTAAATCTGTGGGAATCTTGGATATCTTCGGTTTTGAGAATTTCCAGGTCAGATATTAAGCAGTTGTAGATCGTAGCATAGACAAAGATAGCAGTGATACACGTAAAATAAATGAAGTGATATCTAAAGATGGGTTTGGGGTGGGATGGGATGATGGTAGTGACACAGAGAGGATGATGAGCAAAATAAGGTCCTCGAGAAAGTTCCAAAACTTGACTAATGAGGAAGGGTGTTTGGTCTATGACTGTATAAATCGTGGGATGTATTATGGGAGTGATTCATAAGGGCATGAATATTTATTACAGCCGTCTATAGATATGTCAGGACTACAAATGCCAGTTGTCACCAAGATAGCCATAGTTACATGATGGCTTGCGCTTAATAGGTGTTGAAATCCCAATAATCCTGACAGATAGAAGGTTACTATAGTCCAGTGATGACAAACCTTTTTTCCTCGGGTGCCAAAAGAGCATGAATGCACACTATCATGCATGTGTGAGTGCCCACCCCCATAATTCAATGCCCAGGGAGAGCCAAAACAGTTTCCCCTAACCCCCACCCTCCTGAGGCCCTCTAGAGGCCAGAAATGGCCTGTCTCTCAACTTCTGGTGGGCTTAGTAGGTTCCTGTTTTGCCCTCCCCAAGCTCCAAAGGCTTCCCTGGAACCAGGGGAGGGTAAAAACACCCTCTCCATCCCCCCCAGAGGCTCTCTGGAAGCCAAAAACACCCTCCCAGAGCTTCGGTGTGTGCCAAAAATTAGCTGGCCAAGACACACATGCACATTGGAGCTGAGCTAGGGTAACGGCTTGCGTGCCAGCAGATATGGCTCCATGCCAGAGGTTCGTCATCACTTTTACAGTCTGTTATAATAGAAGTCTCTCCTTGGGTATATGCACATGTTGCCTTGAATACACATAAGTGTTTGGGTTTTTTGTTTCTCCCTTAAGACCAAGAGTGTCAAACTCAATTTTATTGAGGGCTGCATCAGGATTGTGGTTGACCTTAGGGGAGATGGGGGCAAGGTGTGTGTAGTTAGCTCGACATTAATCATGTTGGGGGTGCCTATGGTGACCAAGTGCTCTGCCAGCGCAAACAAGCTCCAGAGTTCTGTTTTTAACAGTGATAGCTTCCCACAAGCCTTTGCCAGCAGAAACAGAGCTCAGGTGGGCTGCCCACGGCCATCACAAGCTGTTTTTAGCTGCGATGGTCTCCTGCAACACTCTGCCTGTGAAAATGGAGTTTGGGAGGGCAGCCTGCAAGCCTCCTGAGCTCCGTTTTCACTGGTAGAGGCACCACGAGCAGGTCCTTTGCTGTTTCCAGGGCTGCCCCCTGGGGCGGGATCTAAGCATCCCACGGGACAGATCCAGCCCACTGGCCTTGAGTTTGACACTTCTGCTCAAGACTTACTACATCTTTTGTTTTCTATTTTACATGCTATGTTTTATGAAGTTTTGTGCCAATTCTTGCATCAATTTAGAGTCTAGGGCAGTGACAGCAAACCTATGGCACACATGCCACAGGTGGCACATAGAGCCATATCAGAGGGCATGCGAGGCATTGCCCTACGTAAGCTACAGCATGCATGCGCACATTGGCCAGCTGATTTTCGGCCCTGGGGAAGGCAGAAAAGCTTCCTGAAGCCTCCAGAGTGCAAAAAATAGTCTGTTTTTGCAAACTTCTGGTTTGCCCGTTGGTCCGTTTTTCACCATCCCAAGCTCCAGTGAGGCCCGTGCGCATGTGCGGGACTGGGGGGTTTGTGTGCATGTGCAGGGGGCAGTGCAGAGTGTGTATATGTGTGCATGTGTGGTGGAAGGGAATAGGTGTGGGCATGTGAGCGCGTGTTACCACGCACACACCACCCTTTTAGCACACAGACCAAAATAGGTTTGCCATCACAGGTCTAGGGCATAGGCTGATGACAAGCACATCCACCAATCCATCCTTCTTTCCCCAATGCTTTGCTGTCTTTGTGGGAAATAGGATTCAAATCAAGATGAAAGGAATTAATTATTGGTTTCTTTGGTCATGGACAGGTAAATCGCTTTGAACAGTTTAACATTAACTATGCAAACGAGAAGCTCCAAGAGTACTTCAACAAGCACATCTTCTCCCTGGAGCAGCTTGAGTACAACAGGTAGAAAAATGAGACTATTAAATAGTAGGGATATCTCTTATTTTCATTTCTCATTCTGGCAATTAGGAGAAGCCTTGCTTTTGGCTAAAGGCTGAGAAAGCTGATTAAAGGTGGAAGAGTGTTTGTTCACATACATTCTACCATATAAAAGAGTAATAGGGAAATGCTACAGTACGGTGGTACCTCTGCTTACGAACTTAATTCATTCCGTGACCAGGTTCTTAAGTAGAAAAGTTTGTAAGAACAAGCAATTTTTCCCATAGGAATCAATGTAAAAGCAAATAATGTGTGCGATTGGGGAAACCACAGGGAGGGCGGAGGCCCTGTTTCCTCTCAGGAGATTTCTAGAGAGGCCCCAGGGAGGCTTCTCCCCGCCTTTTCTGGCCCTGTTTCCTCCCAGGAGGTTCCTAGAAAGGCCCCACAGAGGCTTCTCCATGCCTTTTCCGGTTACAGTTTTGGAGGGTCGGGTTTGTAAGTGGAAAATGGTTCTTGAGAAGAGGCAAAAAAATCTTGAGCACCCGGTTCTTATCTAGAAAACTTCGTAAGTAGAGGCGTTCTTAGGTAGAGGTACCACTGTATTATCCTTTTCTACACTGGCTGGAAGTTTTACATACCCCAATGCTTCTTTTTAGTTTAAGGGGTGGTACATTTATTCCTTTCTTCATTTTTCTCTTTCTTCTGTAACTGCAATGATTTGTGTTTTTTTAACTGTTGTCTGCAAATGAGTGCTTAATTGCCTTTGTATTTTCCTTTGGCAGAGAGGGAATCATCTGGGAAGCCATAGATTGGATGGATAACGCAGAATGCTTAGATCTTATTGAGAAGGTAGGTCCTTCATGTTGAAGGGATTGGGGGAAGTAGAAATGGAATGACCTTTATGTCTAATTATGCTTGACCCTTGAACTGGAATAAAAGGAACATTTCTGATAAGGACACCCAGATTTGGTTGAGATTCCAAACTGATAATTTATAAGATGGACCACTTCATCTGAGACTAGTTGGATGCTGACCAAATCAACTTGAAACATTTCATTAAGAAAACAAAAAAAAAAAGGTCAACATAAACGCTGTAGTGGCACAGTGGCTAGAATGCAGTATTATAGGCTAACTCTTACCCACTGCCAGGAGTTCGATCCTGACAAACTGAATTATTATTATTATTATTATTAATTAGATTTGTATGCTGCCCCTCTCCGTAGACTCGGGGCAGCTTACAGCAATGATAAAAACAATATATACAGTAATGACAAATCTAATAGTTAGAATCTAAAATAACAATAATACATTTAAAAAGTCTAAAAAACAAGAAACCCTGATATATATATACAGTAGTCCCTCACCTATCGCTGGTGTTACGTTCCAGACCTGGCCGCGATAGGTGAAATCCGCGATGGGGAATTTATCGACTGATAGTACTTATTTAAGTATTTATATTGTAATTGTTTGGTAAGTTTTCATTGTTTTAAGTGTTTATAACTTCCCACACAGTATTTATTTTAGATACAGTATTTAAATACAGTATTTACAATTTTAGATTTTTTTTTTTAAAAAAACCTGCCGATCGAGTTCGGCGGGCTGTTTAAATCTGCCGATTGACTTCCTCAGAAACCCGCGATGAAGTGAAGCCGCAGTAGGTGAAGCGCGGTATAGCGAGGGACTACTATATATATATATATATATATAAAAACATACATATAGTCATATCATACACAAAGAACTACATAGGCAGGGGGAGATGTTTCAGTTCCCCCACGCCTGATGACAGAGGTGGGTTTTAAGGAGTTTATGAAAGGCAAGGAGGGTGGGGGCAGTTCTAATCTCTGGAGGGAGCTGGTTCCAGAGGGTCGGAGCCACCACAGAGAAGGCTCTTCCTCTGGGTCCCGCCAAACGACATTGTTTAGTTGATGGGACCCGGAGGAGACCAACTCTGTGAGACCTAACCGGATGTTGACTTAACCTTCCATCCTTCTGAAGTCAGTAAAATGAGGACTCAGATTGTTGGGGGCAATATGCTAACTCTGTAAACTGATTTGAGAGGGCTGTAAAGCACTATGAAGGGGTACAGTAAATCTAAGTGCTATTGCTACAATTATTTGAATTTCTTGATGAAATTAAAATAGCAAGGAATACTAAGTCATGTAAGAGAATAATGCTTGCAAAGTTAAAACAAAATCTGGGAAGTGAATTTATTCATGCACCTCCTGCTTTACCTACTGTAACATACTGTACATGAGGCTAGCCCTGGAAGCCACAACTGGTCCAGAATGCAGTTGTGTGAGCTGTTATGGGTATTCCTCATGACAATTTAAATTTTTGGAGTGGGTTGTGTAGTATTATTATTTATTACTTCTGCCTTTTATTCTTACCTTATACGTGAGCCATTTAGGGCTACTTTGATGACTGGGGTGGTAAGCAAGCAAGCGTAGTGAGATACTTTTATACTTTAATTTTTGGTAATGCATCTTGCTTTCCTCACATGTCCAACCCAATTTTCCAAGACCACCCATGAAAAACGAATTTCCGTGAAGTAGAGGAAAGATAATTTTTAATGCATTTAATGAGTATTTGGACTTTTAAAACCCACCCTTTGCATTAAACAGTCCTTCTATAATGTTTCTCAGCTGGAACTACATGTGATATCCTACCAGTTTCTTTAATAGAATACAGTAGTACTGAAGAAGAATTTTATGAATTTTAATGGATTTAAAATTTTCAATGGATTTAATGGATTTAAGCCCCCTTTGAAAACCTGTAAAGTAGCGAATCCACAAAAGATGAATTGCGAGGGATAACTTTATTCCAAAACCTAACTTGGCCTTTGAATGGCATGCCATAGGCCAAAACAAGAGAACCAATTAGGTGTGTGTGTTTGTACACCTATACACACATATATTTATTTATTATTTATTAGTTTGAGTTCTATGCCACCCAATCTCATAGGTCTCATACACATTAAATACATACATACATACATACATACATGTGTGTACATACATACATGTGTGTACATACATACATGTGTGTACATACATACATGTGTGTGTGTGTTTGACATATTTTTGCTGATAAGTGAAAAGGAAGGGAGACTAGTATAGATCTATTTCAAACATATAATGCTCTATATTATTATGCCATATATATATATGGCATAATATATATATGTATACGTATATATATATGTGTTTTCGTAGATTTTCGTAGATGTATATATATATATGACATGTCATATATATATATATATGGCATGCCACTCAGTTTCTAAATTTAATTTGGTTATTTAGGGCTCCTCTTCTTCTATATACTGTATATGAGTGTGCGTGTGTAAGAAGAAGATGCCTAAAGTAACCAAATTAAATTTAGAAGCTGATCTTTGCAACGACACTTTTAGTAACAGGTTTCCCGAGTTACTAAGAGAGATGGGTATGCAAAAGGATTGCGTTTAGATAACAGCAGCTTGGAAATCATTAGCAAAAAAAGGTTTGCAAAAACTTTGCTTACTCATTTTTGCTCTTCAGATTTGGAATGATAATTTTGCCATATTTTGTGTAAAGAACTTTCATTTGCAGGCAACTTTCCTATCTCTCAACAAAGGTATCAAAAATATTTCTTCTTTGAGAAAGAAAAGTAAAAAACTAAGCAAAGAATCATGGAGCTGGTTTCAAAATGGTGCTTTAGGATATCAACTTTTTGGAAATCCAACGTTGTGCAAATGTTCACGATTGAATGTTTAGGAGAGGAGTGGAACAAGAGATAAATCTCAAACGCTTATGTCAGCCGAGTGATCAAATCTATAAAATGGAAGTGTGTTTTAGGATTTGCTGTTCTGTTTTGAGTGTTTCTGCCAAAGCGTAATATCCCCATTAAGAGAAAACACAAATAAAGAGAAAATAAAGCACAAATTGATGACAGAAGGATTATGAGGCTGTCTGAATGCGCCATTAACTAACCATAATGAGCATTGCATATTGAAGTATCAATCAAATCTTTATAAAAGACTGGAAACTCTTTATAGACTTTTTGCTGAAAATGTATAAAAACGAACTGGTGATTTCAGGATTTATTGATTCAAAAGATCTTTTTATGGGAAGAAGGGAATAATGATCTCTAACTTAAAAGAGTGAAGATGGTAATTCTATTTGTAACTGCCACTAAGAAATTTGGAAGTAACTTCTTTAGGTATTTCTTCCTCTTATTTCTCCTGTTTTTATTTTTACCTCTTTTATTTCTCCTCTTTTTTCACTTTTTATTTTAATTTCCTACCTTTTGTTTTCTGTTTCTGTAGCTTTTTAAAAAATAAATAAAATCTTATAATGTAATTTCATTAAAAAAAAAAACCATTTGAACCAATCTTGATAAACATTGGATTGTTATATTCTTGTGGCTACTCCTCACTCCCAACATGGTAAGAAAGCTTGGTCAAGTCAAATACAACTTGTGAAAATATGTTTTTTAGCCAAATTAAACTCTTTTAGAATTAAGATTTGCTACAGTATCCAGAATAATCCATTTTAGTGTATCTGTCCTGCTCTTCTAAAGCTCTTCTAGTTATTATTATTTATTAGACTTGTATGCTTCCCCTTTGGTTTAGCAACCCACTATGCTGTTTGAGTCTGTCTCCTTTTAATGTGATTGCAGAAACTTGGCTTGCTGGCATTAGTTAATGAGGAAAGTAGATTTCCCAAAGGCACAGACAGCACCCTTTTGGAAAAACTACACAACCAGCATGGGGTAAGTAGGCATGCATACACACCACTGCTTTTCAGTTTATTTATTTATTTGTTTGTTTATTATTAATTGGACTTTTATGCCGCCCCTCTCCAAGGACTTGGGACGGCCTACAACATATAATAAACAGTATACAATATATTTAATCAAATTAATTAATTTAAAAGTCTAAAACCCCATAAAACCATTAAAAACAGTCATTCCATTCGCTTAACATTCTCTCAACGCATTCATTGGCCAGGGGGCAAGAATCTAACGGCCCCAAGCCTGGCGGCATAAATTAGTCTTAAGACTCTTATGGAAGGTGAGGAGAGTGGGGGCCCCCACAGAGAAGGCTCTCCTCCTAGGTCATGCCAAACAACATTGTCTAGTTGACGGAACCTGGAGAAGGCTGACTATGTGGGACCTGATCGGTCGGTGGGATTCATGCCACAGAAGGCGGTCTCACAGGTATTCTGGCCCGATGCTATGTTGGGCTTTATAGGTCATAACCAACACTGGGTCCGGAAACCAATTGGCAGCCAAAGCAGATCGCGGAGTGTTGGAGAGATATGTACATTTATGGGAAAGCCCATGACTGTTTGTACGGCTGCATTTTGCACAATTTGCAGCTTCCAGGTGCTCTTCAAAGGTAGCCCCATGTAGAGAGCAGTTGCTTATTTTGGTCTCAGTCATTTTTTTAGAATTGAGATAAACAAGGCATGGGAGGGAGGGAGGGAGGGAGGGAGGAAGGAAGGAAGGAAGGAAGGAAGGAAGGAAGGAAGGAAGGAAGGAAGGAAGGATCAAACCAGAGTTTCTTGAAAGGTAAGACTTAATAGAAAGGCAACCCAGATTCTCTTGGCCATCTGTCAAGCTGCCAAATGAGAAGAACATAAAGAGAGGAAAAAGTAAGGAGGAAACATTTATTTAATTGCATTGGACTCATTCAGAGCTATAAAACTTCAAAACCAGATCTGGAATCGACCTTGGGGGGAAAACTGGTCACTAGAATTCTCTCTATGACTGGCATCAGCAAGTAGCATGTTCTCTGCATTTTGGAGCAGCTTACTCTTTATAAATAGCTACAAACTTAAGAGAGAATTGCACTGATATAACTTTGATATTATAAAGTCTGCTGAACAGGAACCAGCTCTGTATCTTCATTCCATGTGTCTGTTGAACAGATAGGAAAATCAAGCCAGGCTAGGGAAGCTATTTTGGCTCACTGGCTGGACACCTTCTGAAGGGACACTTGATCTTTTGTGGTGGGGCCCCAGTTGCTTCTCCTCCCCAAAGGCTGCCCACTGATAATATGTGGATCTGCAGACTTTCACTGATCATGCTTGTTTCATTACAAAAAAAATGAAAGTCAGGCAAAAAACTCCACTTCAGAGCACTCACCAGACAGGAGATAAGGAGTATTCCGAAGGGTAGAGTCTCAAAGTTCAGAAAATGCCACTCATACTGTTATTAATGGAAAGAGAAACCCTCCAGGTAAATAGTATACTTAATTTCAACATTTTAAGCTTTCTTCCCTTTTAACTTGGCTGTTTTTGGCTTCATTCATCATCCGAACTATGTGGGATTTTTTTAACAGGGTACAGGGGAAGAAGTCAAGCAGAACCTGAAATTCACATTTAATCTTTTCTGTTTTCCTTGGCTAGAATTCTACACTAGCTCTGTCATATGATAAAAAGAGGTTGCTCAGGCGATAAAGCTCAATTAGCTCTCTTCAGAGCAAAGCAAACAGAGTTCTCTCTTAAGCAAATGACCCTGAGAAATGAAACGCAGCTAGGATGCAGTGGGTGGAAGTTAAAATGAAGTTAATAATTCAGGCATGGATTGATTTCCTTCTTCGGTTTATTCTATTAAAGGTAAAACCTAAAAGAAATGAAGTGGACTTTACGGAGGACATGTTCTGAGGAATCTAGGAGGGAATGCATATCCAGTCAGGTGGAAAATGGATGAATAGTTTATAGGGGGAAAAGTGTTTTATCTAGAACGTGCTGGCTGGGGAATTCTGGGAATTTATTTTATTTGTTTGTTTGTTTGTTTGTTTGTTTGTTTTATTTATTTATTTTATTGGTTGGTTTTGTCAAGTAGGTATTGGTAAACAAAGATAAAATAATATTTATATACATGATACTGGTAAAAGAGAAACTTTTAATAGTAAAAGAGAAGAGTAAAATCTTCCCTCCCTGTCGTTAAAAAAAGATGGCATTTTTTAAGACATGGGAGTACAGTAATCCCTCGATTAGCGCGGGGGTTACGTTCCAAGACCTCCCGCGCTAATCGATTTCCGCGTTATAGTGGTGCGGAAGTAAAAAACACCATCTGCGCATGCGCGCCATTTTTTTCATGGCCGCACATGCGCAGATGGTGGAGTTTGCGTGTGGGTGGCGGGGAAGACCAAGGGAAGGTTCCTTCGGCCGCTCAACAGCTGATCTGCTCCGCAGCGCGGAAGCAGCGAGGAGCCGAAGATGGGGTTTCCCCATTGCCCAGGCAAAGGGGAAACCCCATCTTCGGCTCCTCGCTGCTGCCGCGCTGCGGAGCGGATCAGGTGTTGGGCGGCTGAAGGAACCTTCCCTTGGTCTTCCCGCCACCCAGGCAAAGGGGAAACCCCAAGATCGCTTGCCGCTTGCCACTTGCCGTATTGCAGCTTGGAGCCTTGCTTCGCCTCCTTCGCTGCAATACGGCAAGCGGCAAGCGATCTTGGGGTTTCCCCTTTGCCTGGGCGGCGCTGGGGCCATGCGGAGCCACTCATCTAGGGGGGCGTGGACCGGCAAGGTGCCCTCCGCTCTCTCTCTTTCTCTCCCTGTTACCGGTGTGGTATAAGAGAGAGAAAGAGAGAGAAAGGAGGGCGACTTGCCAGTCCACGCCCCCCTGGATGAGCGGCCCCGCATGGCCCCAGCGCCGGACTCCGCCGTTGCCTCCGCCCTTGTTCGGCTCTGCAGCTGAGAGGCCACGTCCACCCCCTCCTCGGTGTCCCCAGCACCCAGCGTCCCCACACCGCCTCCACCTCCCGGTAATGCGCCCGACCTCTGCCTCTCTCTTTCTCTCTCATATACCACGCCGGCAACAGGGAGAGAAAGAGAGAGAGAAATGATAGAAAAAAGGTGAGAAAAAAAGAGAAATGAGAAAATGATTGCCTCTCTCTTTCTCTCTCATATACCACGCCGGCAACAGGGAGAGAAAGAGAGAGAGAAATGATAGAAAAAAGGTGAGAAAAAAAGAGAAATGAGAAAATGATTGAAGCAGAGAATGACAGGAAAGAAAGAGAAAGAGACAGAGAAGTGACTCTTGGTGATGACGTATGACGTCATCGGGTGGGAAAAACCGTGGTGTAGAAAAAAAACCGCGGACTTATTTTTTAATTAATATTTTTTGAAAAACCGTGTTGTAGCGTTTCGCACTAATCGAGACCGTGCTAATCGAGGGATCACTGTATATTTTTCCCTTCTTCTCTATCTGTCTGCCTGTCTGCCTTTCTGTCTGTTTGTTTATTTATTTATTTATCTGTCTATTTATTTATTTATTTATTTATTCCAATACACAATGAGGGTTTTAGTGGGTATATATCTATATACACATAGTAAAATACATGATGAAGGTTATAGAGGAGATACTCATAGTAAAATATATCTAAGAAATAATAGAAAAGAAGGTATAGTAATAGAACATATCAATGAAAGAATAGAAGAAGAGATACAGGAATAGAAGAAAGGTATAGGAGATATAGGAGAGCAATAGGACAGGGGACGGAAGGCATGCACTTGCACTCGCCCCTTAAATTGGAATCCACATGTCTTAAAATTTCAAGATTGAGAAACACTGATCTAGAAAGATCCATCCTGGCTCCTCAGAATGTGAATTCTGCTCAAAGAGACCTTTGCCATGTTTCTTCTTTCCATGATCTATTTTTGGCTAAATTGTCATGGCAACTAGAGGCAAATCTCCTTAAGTTAAATGGCATATCCCGCGCCTAGACAAGTAGCCCTGCACCATTTCTGCAGTGTGCTGCTGCTGTTTGTGGCGTTGCGAAGTTTCTGGTTAGGAAATGTTACTTCAGGTGCATCAGTGATAACAATGTACTTCCCTCCCTTTTGTTTCAGAACAACCAGTATTACATGAAGCCCCGAGTGACAGATTTCAATTTCGGGATCCAGCACTATGCCGGAGAAGTAGGTACATTTTAGCTTTGTAAATGGGAGGAAGCTGGCAGGATCCGAGAGCTTTTGAACAATAAGGCCTTAGCCTGCAATCTGCAATTCAAAGTAGGCATTTTTATGATTGCAGTGGGCAAAAGGCCAGAGTGTCTCGGATTTCTTTAATTCGAACAAATAATAGGCTTATTGAGGGCTAGAGTGCATATTAGAGTTGCTGTGGCTTAGAAGCTCTTACACACTATTGTGTTCCGGGCTTATATGCCTGCTCTTTATATCCTCATTAACTGTTAAAGGTGACATACAGTTCAGCAATGTGCAAGCTACGCTCCCTGCTTTGAGACTGTGTCATTTGGGCAGCCTTTCTCTATCTGGCTCAACTAGAGCTCAACTAGAGGATTATGGGAATCAAAGTCCAATACAGTAGTACCTCTAGATACGAGCTGCTCCACATGCGAGTATTCCAAGATATGAGCCATGAGGGGAGAGAAATTTCTTTTCGAGACCCGAGCTCAAATTCGGGATACGAGCCGAGCGTCCACTAGGTGGCGCAAGAATCCTTGCTTCTGGTTATCTCGGAGAGGAAAAACAAAGTCTAAAGCCATTTGTTCCAGATACAAGTTGTTCGACATACAAGCTCCCTTCTGGAACGAATTAAACTCGTATCTAGAGGTACTACTGTATATCTGGATGGCACCAGGTTGGCCGTAATGAGTACTTTCAAGCCACAGGTTTTTTTATTCTGGAAGAAAGAGGATTTTGGACATTGCAAAACTGGGCAGGATCTGTGCTGGGTTTTTTAGTCCTTACTGCCTGAAAATAAGCCATGATCAATACAGCTTGTCAAACAGCTGCTGAGCTGTGGAACTGATTTATCTGCAAATGTTTGTTTTGCCTTTCCTTTGAGGAAACATGCCGGCACACGCCTCCTTCCCTATCTGCCCCCACATTTATTTTCCCCTTATAACAACTGATTGAAGTGGGCTGGGCTAAGAAACTATAAGTGGTTCAGACTACCAGGGTGAGCCTAATGGCTGAGCTGGGATTTGAATCTGGGTCTCCTGAGTCCTAATCCAGCACTCTGTTTGCAACACTCTGTTGTTTTGGCTACTGCAGTTGAACGAGACTAAAAAGATCTCCATTTGGCTACACAAATTGTTCAGCAGTTTTTTTCTTGCCATGTATCTACTGAAATAAATATATATGAGGTTGGGGGGTGGGGGGTGGGGAGTAATCCATGCATGGCAAATGTGGTTATTTGTGTCTAAAATTGCTGCCTGTAGGTTCTCTATGACGTGAGGGGCTTTCTGGAAAAAAACAGAGATACCTTTCGAGATGACATTTTAAACATGCTGAAGGACAGCAGGTAAAGAAGCTAGAACCATTCCCAGGGAAGCTGAATTAAATTGCTAATGTTAAGGAGGTTTCTAGCAGTCACTTGGGCCATTTAAGGAGCATACATAAGTGCACCAGAGTGCCTACCGTCCCCTGTCCTATAGTCTCTCCTATATCTCATATAGCTTCTCTTTCATCTCTTCTATCTCTTCTACCTTTTCTGCTATTCTCTCTAGTTTTATTTACTCCTATATTTTCTCTTCTATACTCTCTTTGATACATTCTACTCGTATATATCCTCTGTAACCTTCATTGTGTATTATTGTGTATTGGACAAATAAATAAATAAATTTAGTAGGTTGGGTACTTTGGACCTCCAGAACCTCTTCATAGCTGCTGGAGGGGAGGGCTAGCTCTCCTATGGCTGGTCAGATGTCTCTGCTTGTCTTGGTGCTTCTCTGCCCTTTGTTAGGCATTAAAGAGTAAGCAGTGCTACTCTTAAGAATTACACAGGATGCCCAGAGGAAAAATGTGGACGTAGCAGATGTCCAGCTAATATTCCAGAGATATGAGCAGTACTTCAAATAACCAGGCCACATACATTAAATGTACAAATATTATTTACATTAGGCAAATAATCTAGTCAGTAACCGTCCTAGTCGTTCACCAAAACAGCAATCAATATTTTCAATACATATGCAATGCAAACCTTACTCAATACATATACAGACCAACATTAGAACACATAGTTCTTCACAGATTAGCCCTTACAATAAAATAGTCATATAGACAAACCAGCATAGAATCAAGAGAGATATCAGAGAGAGTCAAGCTGTAGGCTCCGAGAAAGAGACGTTGCTGACTTCCTCTTATAGCAGTAGTGTGCTAATTACTTTAACCATACATTGCTGGCTTAAGTTACATATTGTAAAACCCAACTAGTTATACACACAGTACTAACACTCTTAAGTTCTAGCACTTCGCAAAGACATTTGCATATTTTCACTAGGGAAGAAGGGTCAATTTCCTGGTCTGAGACAGCAGAAGCGGCAGTACGTGATCTCCTGTTTTAGAAGTTAGTGTTCCACAGCATCTCTTTCTTTCTCTTATATTTCTTATCTTTCCACACAGGCTGGATTTCATCTATGACCTCTTTGAAAGAGTTGCTAGCTGCAACAGTGAAGACACCCTGAAGTTGGGAACTCAGAGGCGCAGGCCGACCGTCAGCTCCCAGTTTAGGGTAGGAGCAGGAGGCCTGCGAACATGCATGTGAAAACGCCTGTAGAAACATCTCCGTGGATGGTGGTTTTTTCGGTTGTTTCTTTAAATCCAGTAAATCAGAGAGATGCACCACCAAGGTAGAGGAGGTGGTAGATGAGGACCTGCATCTTCAATGCTTCAGGCTCCGCTCTTTTGTGTATTTTAAGCTGCAAAACCTGGAATGGGGGAAGGAGATGGGATAAGCTAGTGAATGCAGTGCAGTTCTTCTTCTGCAGATGTCTTAAAAGATGTTTCAGTCTCTTGCAATTGTGCTTCCACAGTAGTGTCATCACGCTTTTCATGGCTGAGCATCAGCTGTAGGAAATGTTGGACTGTGTGACAGCTGATGCTCAGTAGATTCTTTTTCATCCTCTCATGTATATATATATATATATATATTTATTTAAAACATCAGAATTATAAATGTGTCCAAGGCACTGGAGAATGGTCCAGGGAACGAATTTCTCCAGAGAAATAACCTCTGCTGCTCTTTTCCAGGACTCCTTACATTCCTTAATGGCTACTCTCAGCACTTGCAATCCACTCTTCATTCGCTGCATCAAACCAAACCTGGAAAAGGTGACGCTCTGGAGGTGGGGAATGCCAGAGGAATAGGGAAGGGAGGAGGGAGACTCACCATGATTTTCTATGGCGGTTTAGTTGAAGCTTCGCTGACCGGAAAGGGTGCTTCTCCTTTTCTGGCTGATTCTGGACTCTTAAGCAGAAAAAGTTTGTGTCCAGGGTTAGCGCAACAGATACAAAAGAAAGAGCCAGTTTCTAAAAGAGTTGCTGTCTGCAGCATAAATACTCTTTTAAAATGCCTTTCTTTTAATACTTTGGGAGATATTGCATTTAGATTTTTTCCTTAAGCCTAGTGACTGTTTTGTATATCTAATTCATCTCCTCTGTGTGCGCTTGTGTGTGCATTGTACATGTATGTGCATGCAGAGCTAATCAACTGAGATGCCAGGAATGACTTGTTGCAATCCACTTGTCATACAAGTAGGTCTCTTTACGTTGCCGTCCCTCACACTGGGTTGGTCTCTGCTTTTGGTTGTTCTTTAGGCTCCAAATCTCTTCAGCCCAGATGTTGTGTTGAAACAGCTGCGATACTCAGGTATGCTAGAGACAGTGAAGATTCGGAGAGCTGGCTTTCCCGTGCGGCGTCTTTGTCAAGATTTCCTCTGCAGGTAAATGAGAGACGGAGCATTTTCTAGGAATTGGGGTTGCAGAGAAATCAAATAGAATTGTTTAGAACAGTGGTTCTCAACTTTTCTAATGCCACGGCCCCGTAATACAGTTCCTCATGTTGTGGTGACCCCCAGCCATAAGTCAAGTGCCAATTCTCCCAACAGAGCTTTAAGCTGATTGGCAGGAAGGTCAGAGGGACACCCCCACTGTAAATGCCTGATTGGTCAGATTGTAAAAATATGTTCCAAGGCGCCAGAATAGAAGCTTTAGTTCCACACCATGGGAAATTTCTCTTTTCCTATGCTCTTAGGCGACCTCTGTGAAATGGTTGTTTGACCCCCAAAGAGGTTGAGAACCACTGGTTTAGAGTGACTGGCTTCTATGGAAGAGGAAGCTTAAGAAAACTGCTTCTCAAACTCTCTTTTTTTTCCTTCCCTAAAACCAGTTAATAATCACATGTACTATGATTGATTGATTGATTGATTGGATTTGTATGCCACCCCTCTCCGAGGACTCGGGGCGGCTCACAACATATCAAAAGTACATAACAGTATACATCTCAGAAATCCAGTTAATATGATTAAAAGAACTAAAAAACTCCAATATAATTTTAAAAGACATTCATCACTATTCACTCCATAAATACACTAAAGCACTCATTGGTCAGGGGGCTAGGATCTAATGGCCCCAGGCCTGGCGGCATAAATAGGTCTTTAAACTTTTTCGGAAGGCAAGGAGGGTGGGGGCAGTGCGAATCTCCGTGGGGAGCTGATTCCAGAGGGTGGGGCCCCCCACAGATAAGGCTCTTCCTCTGGGCCCCGCCAAACGACATTGTCTGGTTGACGGGACCCTGAGGAGGCCAACTCTGTGGGACCTGACCGGGCGCTGGGATTCGTGTGGCACAAGGTGGTCTCGGAGGTAATCTGGTCTGATCCTATGTAGGGCTTTATATTATACTCTTCTTATCTGTTCAGAGGCATTTATATCGGGGGTGGGTTCTACTTACGCATTGTGATAGATGTGCACATTTTGTGCGCACACGCTAACTTTGCTCACGCTTATACCTTCCCGGAAACGATCCTCTGCACATGAGGGCTTTTTGGCAATCTGTGGCGACCAACAGACTAGTTCAGGGGCGTGGACAGCCAGTCATCGCTGCTGGTTTGATGAACAGCGGGAAATTTCTACTACCAGTTCTATAGAAACAGTCAGAACTGGCAGCAACTCACCATTGATTTATGTACATTATCTATCTTTAATTGTATGGAAAATAATTAAATATCCTTTCCTTCCTCTGCCTCCCAGAAAAGCATACTTGAATGTATTATTCTGCACTCAGGTTAAATTTCATTTTATATCTGCAATATTTTACAGCATTAAGAATTGTTGCAGAGGCCACTTGTATTGTTTGGAAAAGTTAATGGAGGCAGTTGAAAGGCCTTTTGCTCTACCACAGCTCAGAAGCAAAAAGAGAACTAGACTAGGAGAGCATCTAATTGCATTCAATGCTAGGATTTGTTGATTCACAATCTGGGTTTAATTAAGAGCATTTGTTTGGTTATTACAGATACAAAATGCTTTTGAAGAATTGGAGCAACCCAGACAGTGCAAGGACCACATGTACAACCTTTTTGCAGACGTACGACAACACCCAGAGGGAATGGAAGCTGGGGAAAACCAAGGTAAGACTTATTTCCCCAAAGAAATAAATTGGGAAATGCTGTATAATAATGCTGCCCAGAGTTACCTACATGTAGGATGGTTATTAGTTTTAGAACTTTGACCTAGCCTGAGCTGTGGACCTGCTAAGTCTCTCATACTTTGCATCACAGAAATCTGAATGTTTCTTTCATTTCTTTCTCCCAGCAAGCCTCTTGAGAAACATTTATTTATTTATTTATTTATTTATTTATTTATTTATTTATTTATTTATTTATTTATTACTTAGATTTGTATGCATAGCACGCACCCTGCTGTTCTGCTCAAGAGTTCATTGGCATGGGGTCTCTGGATAGGATTGCTTAGCTGACAAGACTCTACAGAGCATAAAATATTATATTAAAAAAAGTTCAGTAAAAATCATTAGTCCAGGGACACCGTAGAGGCTGGTCTGACCAGACGTGAAATGCTCCCGGTTTGCTCTTGCCTGTCGGCTGTCAGAGAGCTGGTCTGAAGGCTCCACCCACCTGCCCGGACACCGCCTTTTGTGTTCTTTTACCCTCTGCACATGCACAAAGCAGGTGGGCGGAGCCTCATGCTGCCTTTGCAACTGGCTCTCCGATGACCGACAGGCACGAACGGACTGGGAGCATTTCACCTCTGGCTCTGACCCATTACTCCTCTAGTCCTGCGTGGCTTCTTGGTTTTCGTATGTTATTTTCCTATCTTGTTCCTACCAACCTGTCACATAAGTCAGCGATCTTATTACAGAGAATGAGCTAAATGGGTCCAACAGTGCATTGGAACACCAATTTCCCCCAGATTTTGCTCCTTTTCAAAATCAGTAGCAGAGCTGTTCATCCCTCTCCCCTGTTTCACTCTTGCATAATTTCTAGTGAAATTTATTCTCTGCTGAATGTTGATTAAGGTCAGGAAAGGTATTAAAATGCCTATTTCAATATTTAAAAAATAAGAATTTTACTAAATGTTACAATTAAAAAAGTTAAATACAAATTGAAAAAAGAAAAAAAGTGCAGAAAAGAGAAATGTGGGAAATTATCCCAAATATTTCAACCCTTATTGAACAGTATAAATATCTAGAAATAGTGTTTTATTCAATTATTCATTCAGTTTGGAGGCTGCCTGACTTCCAGACAAGCCAGGCAGCTGGCATCTCAAAAACAAGAAATAATAAACTAGAGAACTACATGTATGTCCAGAAAAAACACAACAGTACCAAAATCTGACAACAAGAACCACCAAGGGTTCATAAATTTTGCAAATCTCAGGTCTTGGAGTAAAGCCACATTTTTAAAGAGTTGTGGAACGACTGGAACATGTTTCATAAAACATTATTTGGAGAACTAACACAAAATACAATGTTACAGTGCAGCTAAGACAATGGGGTCAATTAGGAATTTTTTATTAAAAGGATGAAGTAGGAAGAGTGTTCTGTTTGGAGCAAAAATTTGGAAAGATGGAAATAGAATAATCATAGGACTTTTTAAAAAATCATACAAAATCAATTCAGTTCGTGGAAGACAAGATAGCCTTCCATGGTAAACTAAGAGTTTCCAATGGAAGGCTTCCTGAACTTCTACGAACTGAATTAGTCTTATCCCAAGATAAAGTTCATATTGATAAGGTCCTGCTTAGCTTTTGCAAATGTGTCTCTTTAGAAAAGAATCTGAATTAACAGTTAGGGAAATGCTTGGATTTCATAATCTAAGAGAATTAATAAATAATAATAATAATAATAATAATAATAATAATAATAATAATAATTTATTGGATTTGTATGCCGCCCCTCTCCGTAGACTCGGATTGGAAACCTGCCATATATGAATTGTTGGATAAGTATTCACTCTCAGTCCACCTATTCCTTTAGCATCTAAGGAGCTGAGAAAGTTGGTTTCAGCCCAGTTAAAATGAAGAAAAATGCTTTGTACTAGGAATAAATATAGAAATCTTTGGTTATATATATTTAATAAATAAATAAAATAAAAATTCAGGGTCGTGTTCCATTTGTAGTAGCTATAGAATCGTGGGCAACTGTAAAATTGGGCATTGTTAAAATGTGTTTTTTGATTCCGAGTCTTTTAAAAAATCAGACTGAATAAATAACCTTGAAATTTAATGAGCAACGCCTGCTGAGTTTCAGTATGTTCTTTGTTATTTGGAGTAATACACTAGTATTGAATGGAAATGAAGAATAATATGCTATTTTCCAGATTCATTATACAGAACTTTCTCTGTGTTAAGGATGTGCAAAACCTTCAGTGTATAGATCATTCTGGGCCTAGTACAGTCAGGTTCAGGTGGTCCATGACTGGACCAATATACAATTGTTCCCTGTTTTATCTTCAATCAGAATAGAGCTGGTAGGGATCTTGAAGGCATTCTAGTCCAGCCCTCTTCTCAAGCAGGAGACCCTATACCACATTTCAGACAAAGAACTGTCCAGTCTCTTCTTAAAAATCTCCAGTGTTGAAGCACTCACAACCACAATCTGGATATGGAACACGTATGTTTGATCCAGACTCAAATCCAGACAGGTCTAAATATTGAGGGTCTAAATATTGAGGGTGCTGAAAGGGCAAAGCTGGCAGGGATAGACAGGGAAAAACAAGGTATGGGAAGATTGGGAGAAGGAGCAGGTGAATGGTTGGATTGTCCTGTGCACGACATTAAGTGTAGCCAAAGAAATGGAATGAAGATTCTGAGATGATTGGTAGAGGCACTAGTTGACGAAGCAAGTTGGAGTCTGCTGCATTTGGAATCCATTGTAGAAGTGAAGAAAGGGAAAGGGAGAGAGTGGGGAAATTTGTTTTGTGGGCTGGTACACCAGTCATTGTGAAGAGGATGGAGGGGAAAGGAGCTTATCCCACAGAACTTGTGTTGGTTAAAACCCAGAACACGAAGTTCCTGGTTTTGGTTTCAGTGGTTCTCAACCTGCGGGTTGGGATCCCTTTGGGGGTCGAACGACTATTTCACAGGGGTCGCCTAAGACCATGGGAAGAGATACATTACCCATGGTGTTAGGAACTAAAGCTTCTATTCTGGCGCCTTGCAACATATTTTTTACAATCTGACCAATTAGGCATTTACAGTGGGGGTGTCCCTCTGAGATTCCTGCCAATCAGCTTAAAGCTATGATGGGAGAATTGACGCTAGACTTATGGTTGGGGGTCACCACAATATAAGGAGCTGTATTAAGGGGTCGCAGCATTAGAAAGGTTGAGAACTACTGGTAGATGGACTAAGAATCTTTTGTGGCTAAACACCAAACCCTAACCCTAACCCTAACCCTAACCAGGGATTCACCCCCCATTTTATGCACTCCTCTATGCTGCATGCCTACCAGCATTCATATCACAGGAGAAATAAAATTCTGACTACTTAGGACAAAAGCCAATTAAATGCAATTAAGAATTCCTGTTGCTATGAGCATCAGGGTTTTTTTTCACCTAATTGAGGCCTCTCCTACCTACAAAAGTCCTGTGCCAAGTTTGCGCCACCATTTTCTTAAGACTATTTTAGATGTTCTAAAATCTAAATCTATAAAGCCACTGGGGAACTCAGTTCTGTAGGGCACTAATTAAAGAAGTGGCTCAGCAATAGCTTGTGGTCCATGGGGTAGAGAGCTCTTCATTAAACAGTTTCTAGTGTGATCCAAGAAGAAATTATAAAGGAATTGGACCTAATCAGAATAATCAAGGACATTTAGGGCTATGGTAATTTGTTTCTGTGTTTGTTTTCCTGTTCTTTTCCTTTCAGTGTTAGATTGCATTTTTCTTGGGAGTAGGCAGAATTATAGCATTTTCTGCAGATTGAGACTGCCTGAAGCAAACTGGAGAGCGGAGAAACCTCAGGTGTCAAAGTAAGCAAGGAAATGGCTGTCTTTCTGCCTGCTGAACACTTAAAGTTAATAAATCAACCTTAGAGCTATTAAAAGAGTAGGCTCTAAGTGACTGATGCGTGGACAACTAGCCTTTGATCTCCCCGGGAACAATAAGACTTTCTCTCCTGTACATGTGTTCACTCTTCATGTTGCTGGACCATCTGAAAAGGACTGGATGTCTCAGTGTCCTGCATTAGTACAAAAACAAACTAAGCCCCTTTTGGCAGTTCTAAAGTCCAACTTCATAGGTTTCTCTTTGCAGAATGAACAAGAGGAGGAGCCATAGCATGGATGAAAGATGCTTTTCTTTCCACTGAATGCTTTGTTCTATTATCTGCAGGAATAAGATAGAACTAAGGGCAATTTTAAGAAAGATATTGGCAGGTAGATAAGACAGCCATATTCATCACCAAACAATGACAGTTTACTCAATAGTGTTCAGTGATTACACAAAAATAGACGAAAACTTCTAGGGCACATAGCATTCTTTTTTTCTCTAACATGATAGAGTAAAGAAAAGCTTTGGGTTGGGGAAAAAATCAGGTAGATTAAACTTAAAGCTGCCAGCTCTTTTTTGCGCCAAAATAATCTTTCCAATCCATTTGGATGGGAACAGCACATTTGTACTATTTACTTTTGTACTAATGGGATAGAAACATCTTTGATGTCAGTTCGGTGGGATGTGACCAGGGGTGGGCAGCAGGCAGGACAGGGTGGGACACAGTTCCACTGACAGAAATGAAGCTGTGTGCCCAGCTTTAGCTGACCATCCCCCCCCTCCCATCCTCCTCCCCCTCCTCCTCGGAAAGCAGCAGGGAGACCAGCACCAACAGATGTTGCAGGGGGCCCATTTCCTCCCCCACTTTTCTCAACAGCTGATCGGCACCCATTCACTTAGCTACCCAGCCTGAGACAGGGGGCGACCCAGGAAGGAGAGTGCAGGAAACGTGAAGCAAATTGTCACGCCAGAGAATGACACTGGTGAGGTTGTAAGTCGAGGACTTAACAGTTCACTTGAATGATGATGATCATTCAAGCCACTCCCACCTGGTCACATGGCCAGCAAGCCACTCCTACCACGTCACATGACCATTAAGCCACACCCACAAAATAAGCCACACTCAAAGTGTGGCAGTAAAAATTTTGGCTGCCCATTACTGGATGTGACTGATACCCGGTTGGATTCAGGAAGCCTGGAACATTTTTTAAACCCATGTGATTAATACTGGGCTGGCTCTAATTAAACCCTTTCATTAAGGGAAGGCACTTGTAAGGCTTGAGCAGAGAGTAGATGAGGGGAGGTAAGGTGAGTTTTGTGGGGTTTCCTTCTTAAATTTAGCTGGCTGTAGCTTTGGCCAAATGATACACCAGAGGTTGCTCCAACCAAAGCATCTTCTAAATCTTAACCATCAAGTTCCCAGAGTTAACAGACAATGTGGCCATCTGTAGGTCAGCAAGAGGGCCCAATTTTTTTTTAGAGGGATGTGTTTTAGATAAAAGACTGTGTTATAGCAGTGTTTCCCAACCTTTTTTGAGCCGCGGCACATTATTCACATTTACAAAATCCTGGGGAACATTGAGCAGGGAAGGGGGGGGGCTGGCTAAAAAAAGTTTGGACAAAAAAAATATATCTCTTCCTCCCTTTCACTCTATTTCTCTCTCCCTCCCTCTTCCTCTCCCTTCTTTCCTCTTTCCTTCCCTCTCTCTCCATCCTTTTCTTTCTTTCTCTCTTCCTTCCTCCCTCTCTTTTTTGCTCTTTCTCTCCCTCCTTCCCTCCCTCTATGTCTTTCCCTCTCCCTCCTTCCCCCCTCTCTTTCTCTCTGAGCTTTGCGGCACACCTGACCATGTCTCACTGGTCGAAAAACACTGTGTTACAGAAACATTTAAATCTCTTTGTGTTGCACATATTACATGGGAGGAAACCAAGATTCACTCTATAAATACAGTTTTTTTTCATCCAATCTCTGGTTAGACTGCCTACATAATATACTGCTCAAAAAATAAAGGGAACACTTAAATAACGGAATATAACTCCAAGCAAATCAAACTTCTGTGAATTCAAACTGTCCACTTAGGAAGCAACACTGATTGACAATCAATTTCATTTTTTGTCAGCACATTGAACTTTGTACAAAACAAAGTATTAAATGAGAATATTTCATTCATTCAGATCTAGGATGTGTTATTTGAGTGTTCCCTTATATTTTTTTTGAGCAGTGTATATATGCCCATATGGTTTGGGTTATTCATATATTACTTCTTTAGATACACTTTTTTTTAAAAAAAAATCCTGTTTGTCTCTATGATGTGTCTCGTAAAAGTCTATTTTGTGCTTTTTGATAAAGGCTCGATCCAATGGAATTAAACATTCCCTTAAATAGAAGTAAAAAGTATAATCTGGCTGCGTTTCTGCATGCTGCTTACAACATAGGAGTGTGGAAAAGAAGTTGGCAATTGTAGCCCAGGGCAGCTCAGGCCTTTTTTTAATCAGGTTTCTGGGGAGGGAAATGAATGGGTTTTAAAGCAGTCCTGAGTTTATCTTATGAAAGTGGTCCCTTTGTTTTGGCCCAAGGAATGGGCTGTAATTGCCTCAGCATGAAACGGCAGGGAAGCATAGCACACCCCTTCTTTTCTTGAGGCGTTGCAAGATTGCAGGTATTGTGTGAGCCTTCCAGGTGTACCGTGTTCCGGTTCTTGCCTACAGAGCAACAGGGGGCCCTGGGAAGTTATGATCATATGTGAGTATGGGTGTTGGCTTCAACATGTGCTGAGCAGGATGGGGAAAGGAGTAGGAAATGCTTCCGGCGACATGTATTGAAGGGGTATTTCTATACCGAGCAATTGTTTGGGGGGAGGAAGGAAAGGGATTAGTGTAAAGAATTGTGGAGCACAGGAAAGGAAGAGGAAGGCAAGACGGCCTTTGTGTTTCTCATTAAGGGCAGAGCAGCTGCCAATTGTGAATTGTGGAGGGTTGAGTTTTTTTCAGGGATCAAATGAAAGTACAACTAATCAGAGAAGCTTGTTCTGCTTCAATACCAGCTTTGCCATTCCCACTCTGGACTTCTGGTTTTCTTCCCTGATAGATACATCTGCAGAAAAATAAATTGCTTATAAAAGAAATGCTGCTATATCGGTACATAAGCAACATAATATATCCAACAACTGTGCTTTGTTATGTATACATTGTTTGTGTTCAATGCTCTCCCCTCCCACCCTCAAGTCTCTGGAATATTTTAATATTTTAAGTAATCTTATCTAACTCATCTATGCAATTCGGTGATGTGGCACTGATACTGATTCATCCTCAACATCCAGTACAGCTTTTGGAACAATATGCGACTGTGAGGTTCCCACCACTGCCACCACTTTTGAGGCAAAATGGGAAATGCAGAATTCTTGCAAAAAGGAGATGGGACATAATGGTAGGATACTCTGGCTGTGCTACTCTTCCTGTTTTAGAGCTTTATCAGAAGATCAGCCCAGGTTGCTCTTGAGAGTCTTAAGGGAGTTGGAAAGCCAAGTGCACAGAAATAAGATCTCAATAAACAAGAGTGAGGATTGGAGCCCCATAAAGATTACCCTCAGCTGTGTTGCTGAGGTGACACTGGGTGCCTCTTTAATTGCTTCCGGAAGAAGTAAATGTGAAACACAATTGGATTTATAAAATTGAATGTGAAAGATAAGCCATGGGAAGTGACCAAAGTAGAGTTCTGGGAATATGCCATTAAATTCTTTCCTTAGTCCCCGAAGAATGCTACATTCAAAATATCAAGGCCTCTCTCTTTCTCTATTAGTTTATTGCTTAACATACCTGGTTGAGCACATAGATAGATAGAATTCTTTATTGGCCAAGTGTGATTGGACATAAAGTTCCATTATATTCATTATATTCATATTACATTGGATATTAAGTTCCATTACATTAAGTTCCATAATATGGAGCAGGTGACATTGAGTCAATCTAGTCATCAAAAATCATCTTTTATTGTCTCACTTCTGTCACGTTAAACCAGCAGTGGGCTACGAGCCGGAACGCTAAATTATGCTCGCCGCCGCGGCTCGTAACTTCTCACAAGACCAATGCGATTTTGCTGCTGCACCTGTGGAGAAAGCAAAATTGCCCACGGAGCCACAGGTGCACCCATGTTTCAGCATGTGCGGAAACAAAAAACCCTTGCCAAAACACGGGCTCGATTTTGCTTTCTCCACAGGTGCAGCAGCAGAATCGCGCTGCTTATGAGCCGTGGCGGCAAGCGCAATTTAACGTTTCGGCTTGTAGCCCACTGCTGCGTTAAACCTAAGATGCTTTTGCACCCTTTGTGCCTTTTCAAAGAATCTTGGGATTCACCTTTTGGATGGTGCATAGCTTCAGTATGCTTTAAAAAATATATTGGTGTTTAAATACCAAGACCTCCCCACCACCACCATCCACACAGAGTTTCAAAATAATAAACTGGGAATGATAAGCAGGAGTAGGAAAATTAATAAATTATGCAGTTGGAATCTCAATACCTCATCTTTGGAATATTCACTAGGACTTATGCAATGTAATTCTTTTCACCGATGTCCATTTAAAAATGTAGTCTGAACATTTGCATATAAAACATTGCAACCACCATCTGTTAATGTGCATGTCAAATGAAGGCCTGCTCTTGAGGGGATGGATAGACTAGACTAGACTAGACTAGACTTCTTTATTGGCCAAGTGTGATTGGACACACAAGGAATTTGTCTGTGGTGCATATGCTCTCAGTGTACATAAAAGAAAAAGATACATTTGTCAAGAACCATGAGGTACTTGTAATGGATAATTGCAATGGGTGGGGGAGAACCAATACAAGGGAAGACTCCAGCTTTTTTATTTAGCAGGCAAAAAAACGGCGAAAAAGACTGGTATGGAAGAGAAATGCTAATAAGCTGTAAGAGGATGATTTAGTTGTACTGCAGAAATGGGTCTTGCTTGGGGGCCTTTTTTTTTTTTTTTAAAGAGACCCTTCACATAATTTAACCATTCCTCTCACCGTGGTGTTCTCTCAGTCTCTATAGGCAGGCGGTATCCTAAAAGTGCTTGAGGGATTTTAAAAACGGGAGGCTCCAATTACCTCAGGAAAGGATAAAAGCTGCGTGAGGAAAAGGGTTAAAATAGGAGTTGTAAAAGCGGTGCAGCCTCCTCCTCTCTTCCCCTCCCCCTCCTCCTCTCCCCGCCGTCCGTGAGCACAGCGCGGGGGCTGGACTGACACTCCCTGCTCAACTTTTCCCTTGTCTGTCGCCGCTGGTTCCCGAAAGGGAAGGGCTGGACGGAGCGGCGGGGACGGCTCCGCTGCAGGCGCGTAAAAAAAGCAGCAGCAGCAGCCCTCCGTGTCTGGTTCCCCTCACAGCAGGCAAAACAAGGCTGTTGCAGGCATGGGGATCTGCCGGGGACTCGCCGTTTCCTCCTTTTGTGTTTGACGAAATTCCTCCCCGGGGGTCCTAGGTTTTCCTGAAGGAGGTTCTGGAACAAAAGCTGGAAAAGGCCCGCGAAGAGGAGCTGAAGAAGGCGGCCACCGTCATCCGAGCCCACGTCCTGGGCTACATGGCAAGGTCAGTTGCCTACAATTGCCTGCTGGGCTTGGCTGCACTGCTTGCTGCATGCATTGGATTTCCCTCCACCACACACACACACACACACACACACACACACACACACACACACACACACACACACACACACACACACACACACTCCTTTCTTTCCTGGCCTCCTCATTCCTGCCTGAAAGCCTCCAGTGTTTCTAAGTTAGCTAACTTTTTTCCCTGTTGCATTTTTCGTCCTCCACGAAACTGCCCTTCTCTTTTAGATCCCTGGCTGGCTCCCTTCTCTCTGCCGTTCATTCAAGGTTCATCCACGCGCAATCTCTCCAGCTTTGATTTGGAACCGCTCAGTATCTATTCTAGGCCATAGCAGCTCTGCCCCGTTCCTGTTTCACTCCAGGAGGCTTTTGGTAGAGTTGTAAAGCAGGGTTGTGTTTCATCCCTGCTCTGTGTCTCCTTACCTATGTGTCTCTATTTTTAACTTTACTATCTCTTTCTTCCCTAGTGAGCTGGGCTTTGTCTCGGCTTGTTCAGGCAGATTGCAATGTACTTGCATGCCCATTGGGGACAACCACTTGCATTCATAAAGTACAGCTGTGTTACTATAAGAAATAGACGGTGTAAAGAAAGAAAATATTAATTTCCTGAAAGAGTAGTAGATGCTTGGAACAAACTTCCAGCAGACGCGGTTGGTAAATCCACAGTAACTGAATTTAAACGTGCCTGGGATAAATATATATCCATCCTAAGATAAAATACAGGAAATAGTATAAGGGCAGACTAGATGTCTTTTTCTGCCATCAATCTTCTATGTTTCTATGTGTATCTTACAGGATTGCACACTGCCACATAGAAGTCAGGACTAATTTGGTGTGATTTGTAGCATTAGCAATAGCATTTAGATTTATATACCGCTTCATAGTTCTTTTACAAGTCTCTCTAAGGGGTTATAAAGAGTAAGCATATTGCCCCAAACAATCTGGGTCCTCATTTTATCGACCTTGGAAAGATGGAAGGCTGAGTCAATCTTGAGCCTAATGAGATTCGAATTGCCAAACTGCTGACAACCTATTTATATAGATTTGTCTTTAAAAAAAGTTTTAGACCTCCTTATGGTTGTGAAAGAAAGACCAACATATATTGCCAATGCTTGCTGGAATCCCAGACCTCAACTAGAAGAGAGGGAAACTGCATAGAACTTCCTCCCTCCATCCCCCTCCCACAACAGTCAGAAGCAAAATAGAAGTCTTTAGCTTTTTTTATATACCTTTGGTTAGTGTATTGTTGCTTGCAATCTATAGGAAATGTACTGTTACAAAATCTATAGGAATACTTTTAAGTTTTTGCCAAGCAAACTAAAGGGGGATAGTTGAGAGAGGGAGAGAAGGAGAGAGAGAGAGAGAGAGCATGAACAAGGAAGGTTCAATATCCCTTCTATCTTTCTTCAGTGCATGAATCCAAGCCCTTCCTTTCCTCAGTCCATCAGTTTGATGCTAGACTGAGCATGGGCATTCTGCTATATTCATTCATTTTATTTTTATCCTGCCTTTTGCTTTCTAAGTAAGTCAAAGTGACAAACATATACAACGCACCTTCCTTTCCCTTATTATCCCCACAACAACCCTGAGTTGGCCTGAGAGAGAGTGACTGGTTAAGGTCACTCTGCAGGCTTTTATGGCCAAGGTAGAACTTGAACTCATGGTCTGGTTTCTAGTGCTTTAAGCACTAGATTAAAACTGCAGTTACAACAAGTTTTAAAATCTTAGCTTTGTATCTTTGAGGAAAATACGCCTATTTGGGGTAAGAGAAGTGAATCCATTTTTATTGATTGAATTAATATTTTAAGGAAGATTTGATCCTCAGTCTTCTGCATGATACATGATAGGGCTGCAAAACATTCTACTGTTTACTGGCCGTATCTCTGAGGACCCTATTTAGAGAGATTTAGAAACTCGAGTTTGGCATAGAGAGGGTATATTTTGCATTGGCCCAAAATTATTCCATTTGTTGTGCTTAGCAGAAGATCACATGCAGAAAATGAAAATGAATGACAGTCTCAAGATGCAGAAACGCCATGTAGTTTGGCAAAGTTTGGGAGAATGGCAAAATAGCCTTTTTGGAGCATTGTCTATATGGAAACTTGATTGTGTTGGGCATTAACAGGGTGAAACGTCAGCTAGGGAGAATTTAAGAAGAAGGATGATTATATCTGTGTGACCTCCATACTTATATGCCTTTTGACTAGGAAGAGGTATCGGAGAGTGCTAGCCAGTGTTGTGACCATTCAAAAAAATTACCGTGCTCACTTCTGGAAGAAGTCTCTCTTGCGCCTGAAAGCCTCTGCCATTGTCCTGCAAAAGCACTGGCGTGGATGCCTAGCTCGCAACCTCTATCAAGACCTGCTGGAAGAAAAACAGAGGCAGAAAGAGGAAGCTGAGGAGCAGAGGCGAGAAGAAGAGAGGATTAGGAAAGAGGAAGAAGAAAGGCAATGGCAAGAAGAGAGGGAGCGTAGAAGGAAGCAAGAAGAGAAGGAAAAGAAAAGGTACAATGGCCACATTTCTGAGAGCTGTCTGTCTGTCTGTCTGTCTGTCTCCATCTATCTATCTATCTATCTATCATCTATCTATCTATATCTATCATCTATCTATATCTATCTATCTATATCTATCTGTATCATCTATCTATCTCTATCACCTATCTATCAGCTATATCTATCCGTCCGTCCATCCATCCATCCATCCATCCATCTATCTATCTCTATCATCTATCTATCAGCTATTTCTGTCTGCCTGCCTGCCTGCCTGCCTGCCTGCCTGCCTGCCTGCCTGCCTGCCTGCCTATCTATCTATCTGTCTGTCTGTCTGTCTGTCTGTCTGTCTGTCTGTCTGTCTGTATCATCTATCTATCTCTATCACCTATCTATCAGCTATATCTATCCGTCCGTCCATCTATCTATCTCTATCATCTATCTATCTGTCAGCTATTTCTATCTGTCTGTCTGTCTGTCTATCTATCTATCTATGTATCATCTATCTATCAGCTATTTCTGTCTGTCTGTCTATCTATCTGTATCATCTATCTATCTCTATCACCTGTCTATCAGCTATATCCATCCATCCATCCATCTATCTATCTCTATCATCTATCTATCTGTCAGCTATTTCTATCTGTCTGTCTGTCTGTCTGTCTATCTATGTATCATCTATCTATCTCTATCACCTGTCTATCACCTATATCCATCCATCCATCCATCCATCTATCTATCTATCATCTAATTTGCTGCTCATTTTGCTGGATAGCTTACAATGTTAAAAGCAATAGAACCATAACAGATACAGTCTAAGAACAATAAAAATACAATTTTAATTTTAAAAATGGGGGAAGGGAGTGGGATGCAGTGGAGGAGGTGGGATCTACTATTGGTCTATCAACCACCGTCAGTGTGGTGTACCCCCACTGGGTCTCAAGACCTGGCAGAGCTGGGTCTTCAGACTCTATTAGGGAAGGTCAGGAGGATGGGAACAGATCTCACTCGGGGAGTGGGGGCAAGATGTACCAAAAGACAGGAGTCACAGCTCTTCTCCTGGACCCCACCAGCCAGAATTTCTTGAACAACGGGGTCCGCAGTGTGCCTCCTCTGCCAGCCTAGTTGCAGTGAGCCAATCCCATTGGGCTGAGATGGGAAATAATCTGGATCCATGCCATGCAGGGCTTTAAAGGCTATAACCAACATCTTGAATTGCACTCAGAAGCAAACTGGTAACCAATGCAGCTTGCAGATCAGCAGTATAGCAAGGGCAGCTCACAGCATACAATAAGACAATTCATAACAAATCTAATAAATTTAAAAAACATTAAAAAAAACCCATTATTAAACCAGTCATACAAACAGACACACCATACATAAATTATATAGGCCCGGGGGAGGGAGGGGAAATGCCTCAATTCCCCCATGCCTGATGGCAGAGGTGAGTTTTAAGGAGTTTACGGAAGGCAAGGAGAATGGGGGCAGTTCTAATCTCCGGGGGGAGCTGGTTCCAGAGAGTCGGGGCTGCCACAGAGAAGGCTCTTCCCCTGGGGCCCGCCAGACGACATTGTTTAGTTGATGGGACCCGGAGAAGGCCAACTCTGTGGGACCTAATTGGTCGCTGTGATTCGTGCGGCAGAAGGCGGTCCCGGAGATGAAGGGCTTTATAGGTCATAACCAACACTTTGAATTGTGACCGGAAATTGATCGGCAACCAATGCAGACTGCGGAGTGTTGGAGTGACATGGGCATATCTAGGGAAGCCCATGATTGCTCTCGCAGCTGCATTCTGCACGATCTGAAGTTTCCAAACACTTTTCAAGGGTAGCCTCATGTAGAGAGCATTACAGTAGTCGAATCTCGAGGTGATGAGGGCATGAGTCACTGTGAGCAGTGACTCCCAGTCCAAATAGGGCCGCATTCCCAGCTCCAAAGCAACTTAAGGTGGGTGATCCTGAAGGCAAAGGTAAATCAGAGATTGCAAAGCAGCAGTAGCTGCTCTTTTCTGAACCTCTTTCTCTGTCCTGGGAATCTATATAAATGAAGTATATTTGGTTCTCAAAAAATTCAACTTTTTCCAAAGGCTCAGACCTCTTTGCTTGCACACGTCTTCCTTTCCCTTCCAGTTTTCCAGGTTAATTCCATAATTGGGAAATAAGCTTAACAGAGTCTGTTTTATGTAAGTCCAGGTTTTCACCTGTCTTAACCTGAATGCTTCTTCAAATTTAATTAAATGTTTTTATAAAGATGAATTCTTAAGGCAAACTTTCATTTCATTTCGTTAACCACAGTATGTATTGTAAAGGTTCATATATATCAAGTAGCAGTCAGTTTCTGCTCTAAAACTTTTAAGAAAATTCAGCCTTCAGAAAATCTGAACTTTTAATTAAATTTACTGTAATAAATTCTATGGTTTGGAAAGCTTCGTAGTAGCTTTCAACTAAGACATAAATAACAAAGGCAGGTGTACCATTTAAAATTACATTGATTTTTCCGTACTAGAAGTTGAAAGAGTGTGATTATTGTGAAATTTCTGGCAAACTAGGCTGTGTATTTTATTGGATAACTGCTTTTTTATTTTGAACAGTAAAAAGGACCAGTTGGAAGCAGCACTGCAGATAGCTCAGGTATGTCCTCTTGTTTCTCCAATCTTCCGCCTCTTCTTCAGGATCTCCAGCAGAACTGTTAGAATTGAGCAGCCGGTGTTTGAATGAAGTCAGACACAAACTTTCAGCTTTATGTAAATAAATATATTTCACAACTATATACACAGCAATCTAGATAGTAAGGCAAACTGTTTCAACTCCTACCCTCAAAAAATCGCTATAGAACATTGCACATCAAGATTGGTGCAACATTGCACCACCACTAGACACAGAAATAGTTTTTTCCTGAGTGCCATCACTCTGCTAAACAAATAATTCCCTCACTATTGTCAAACTATTCATTAAGGCTGCATTACTATTAGTCTTCTCATTGTTCATATTACCCATCTCCTCCCACTTATCACTGTATGACTATAACTTGTTGCTTGTAGCCTTACAATTTATATTAATATTGTTTCCTGATTGCTTATTTGTATCCTATGATAATCATTAATCATGATTGTGAAAGGTTCATATATATCAAGTAGCAGTCAGTTTCTGCTCTAAAACTTTTAAGAAAATTCAGCCTTCAGAAAATCCGTACTTTTAATTAAATTTACTGTAATAAATTCTATGGTTTGGAAAGATTCGTAGTAGCTTTCAACTAAGACATAAATAACAAAGGCAGGTGTACCATTTAAAATTACATTGATTTTTCCGTACTAGAAGTTGAAAGAGCATTAATGTATCTTTTATGTACACTGAGAGCATATGCACCAATGATAAATTCCAATGTGTGTCCAATCACACTTGGCCAATAAAGAATTCTATTCTATTCTAAACTGGAGCATAGTCAGGTGAATCACAGAACATACAGGCACACAGAAGAAAAAGGCAGGGACAAAATGGAAACTCCCCTTCCATACCCACAGCAACCAATCACAGTGCAGATTGCCTGACGCAGGAGCCACAATCAACCATAACTGTGTGTTCTGGCACACTACACAACCCCATTGCTCCAGCTACTAAATTCAAATATCTTAGCAAGAACCCTAACCTACCCACCCTGTCTTTTTCTTAGTGCACTATTAGCTGTGTGCAAATGATTCTGGGGCACATTTGATTTTACCGTGCAGCATTTTTTAACCAAAATATATGTGATGTAAAATAGACAGGGAATTTTAACCTTGTCATCTTAATGCCCTTAATTGTCTCATATATACATATACCATGCTCAAAGCTGCTACCTGACTTGAAAGAGAAACTTCTGACAATTTATGCTTTCCTTTTGAGCCAAGAAGAATAATTTTTTTTCAAGTCATATATAGATGTTCTCAGGGAATTATCAAAAATGGATTCAATATTTCAGTCATACAGAAGCCTAAATCAATACAACATCTCTATCTCAACACTTCTAGGGAAACTTTTTGCTTTCATCTCTAAAACACTGTTTTCAGAATCTGATAGTCTGAAATCTTACAAAATTTAAAAATTCAATAAAATTTTACTATTTTTTAAAAAATGTTTTAATTTTAAATGGGATTCTAAATTGGATTAGAATCACAGATATTCATAGAAAAATTCCAGTGAATTTAGTTTATTGTCATTTAATGTGGTTGAAAGGCATTTAGAAAACATTGGTTTAATCATGGACAGAGCACACTTCAGACAGTAGTTATCTTAAATACCAGTGTATCAAAGGAGATATATTACCCATGGCGATCTTTTGAATTACATTCTGCTTAAGGAGATTTAGTAAATATATTGCATCTTTGAAAAGTTAGAATTTTTTTTAAAAGTCTTGTGAACTGGGGATCAATGAAGCACCATTTACTTGTTATGACAGCACCTGAATTTTCAGATCTATTGACAACTACCTAAAATGATTTATGAAAGTTAGTTATTTCCTTGCATTTTCGAATCAGATGGAGGTACTAAAAACCCAGAAGGAGAACCATCCTCTGCGGGAAGAGGAACAGCGTCAAATGGAGGAGATTCTGCGTTTGGAAAGGGAAATTGAGAAGCTGCAGTGGCAACAGAAGGCAGACCATGTGTCCATTACGTGTGAGAATACCAAGAATGAGATGAAGCGGCAACGGGAAGAAGAAATACAGAGGCTAGAGAAAGAAGCGTCCAGGGTGGCACAGGAGTTCCTGGAACTTTTAGATTTTGGGAACCTGGATGAAAGTGTGCAAAACCTAGAGCGCTCCCTGTCTAATGAAGGAACTCTCAGTATTGAATGCAGCCTTGTTGCTCCGCTAGCCGAGGAAGAAGAAGATGAAGGTTTTCCTGCTGATGAAGAAGGGCCACCAGTCCCCAGCCCAAGTCTCTTGAACCAGGACAGTAGCACCAGGACCAGTGATAACTATTACTCGGAGGAAGACACATCTCCGAATATGCCAGTGTCTGGGGAGGAAGAAAACAGAGAAGGCAATGCTTTGCTTCCTGCTGAGAGATCTGGAAGCCCTCTGAACGAACACCTGAAAAGCCTATACTGGGTCGGCTCAGAGGTAACGCAGAACGACATGGTAGAGGTGGAAGATCCGATTTACAGCTTGCCTCCAGATGTGGAGTCAGATTATGACCACGAGGAGTACGATGGCATTGTAGATGTCAGCAGCACATCAATTGAGCCACTGAACGGGGAGGAAGGCCTGCGCAATTCTCATAGCAACGGTGTGGATTCCAATCGTGGAAGCTTGGATTCGGTGAGAAACATTCATAACCATTTATTTATTTGTTTATTGTTAGAGTTGAAAGGGACCATGAAGGCCATCAAGTTCAACCCCCTGCCCAAGCAGGAACCCTATAGCACACCAGTCAAGTGGCAGTTCAATCTTCTCTTAAAAATGTCCAGAGTGTTGGAGTTCACAACGTCCACTGGTACGTTGTTCCATTGGTTGATCGCTCTGACCGTCAGGAAGTTCCTCCTTATCTCCATGTTGAATCTCTCCTTGGTCAGCTTCCAGCCGTTGTTCCTCGTCCGGCCCTCTGGTGTCCTGGAGAATAAAGTGATCCCCTCCTCTCTGTGACATCCCCTCGTATACTTGTAGACTGCTATCATGTCCGCTCTGGCCCTCCTTTTCTCTAGGCTATCCATGCCCAGTTCCCTCAGTCTCTCTTCATAAGTCTTGGTTTCCAATCCCTTAATCATCTTGGTTGCTCTTTTTTGCACCTTCTCCAGAGTTGAATAGCCCTGTTGTTAACCTGTTTTCATCTTACATAAGCGATAATATCATTAATATTTCCTTAATTGATAATCATTGTCAAATTGAATCCATAAATTCCATTGGGTTCAGTTCCATAATGGAGGAAAGGCAGAGTGAAGTTATTATTTTCAAATACCCTCAGAGACACACATGCTAATTTGTTCAGCACATTGTAATATTTCTTTTACTCTGTTGGCTAATCTATTGTGACAATGCATTTGTTTATGGCTTACTTATTATGCAAACCTAATGAACCGTTTGCAGCACTATTGTATATATATGTGTGTGTGTGTGTCCTGGGAATACTTAGATCATCTACATGTAATCCATGTCAGTTTTCATATATTTAGTCACTGGACTCTTCTTTCTTTTACAGCTTCATATTTCCCTATGAGACTCTCTGTGTGTGTGTGTTTTCAGATAAGGACCATTAATGATAGAGAATGTCTCCCATTATAAAAATGACAGGAGAAATTTGATATCAAACTAGGCACACTTCTTTTGACCTTCCTTGCAAATTTTCCTTATCAAATTAATTACCCTACTATTTTTTCCTTAACTACGTTATTAAAAAAGATCTCTCAAGGCATATAATTCAATTAGACAATTTTAGATGACAATGTGAATATAATCCTCTGGTATTTTCCTCCATGCTGTTGTTTATATATGGCTGCTATAATAGATTAATTGATTATGTGCATTGTCAGTTTTGATTCTTGATGACCACATCAATAGAAACATAGAAACATAGAAGTCTGACAGCAGAAAAAGACCTCATGGTCCATCTAGTCTGCCCTTATACTATTTTCTGTATTTTATCTTAGGATGGATATATGTTTATCCCAGGCATGTTTAAATTCAGTTACTATGGATTTATCTACCACGTCTGCTGGAAGTTTGTTCCAAGTATCTACTACTCTTTCAGTAAAATATTTTCTCATGTTGCTTTTGATCTTTCCCCCAACTAACTTCAGATTGTGTCCCCTTGTTCTTGTGTTCACTTTCCTATTAAAAACACTTCCCTCCTGGACCTTATTTAACCCTTTAATATATTTAAATGTTTTGATCATGCCCCCCCTTTTCCTTCTGTCCTCCAGACTATACAGATTGAGTTCATTAAGTCTTTCCTGATAGGTTTTATGCTTAAGATCTTGTAGCCCGTCTTTGGACCCGTTCAATTTTGTCAATATCTTTTGGTAGGTGAGGTCTCCAGAACTGAACACAGTATTCCAAATGTGGTCTCACCAGCATTCTATATAGCGGGATCATAATCTCCCTCTTCCTGCTTGTTATACCTCTAGCTATGCAGCCAAGCATCCTACTTGTTTTCCCTACCGCCTGACTGCACTGTTCACCCATTTTGAGACTGTCAGAAATCACTACCCCTAAATCCTTTTCTTTTGAAGAAAGAATCCTAGATTTTCAGGATCCTAGATTTTCAGGGTTTCCTAAAAGAGTATATGTTGAGCTTTGTAGGTGGGGGAAATAAAGACTTTTTTCTGGGTGATTTCTATTTCTTACCTGGCCCTTCACTGTATCGAGTCCATCCAACTTGCTACTAGTCATACTTTTTTCTCATTCGGTTTTTAAATGAAGTTTTGAATGAGAGGTTTTGATGCAACTTCTGTACAGTTGGCACTGAACCCAGGAAATCAATTTATCTAACGTAATAGAAGTTGGATAGTTACCAGATAATAATTCTTTTCTCTCCTAGTTTTTAGATAAAGATGAAGAAGGAGATACTTATATGGACACAGATGAAGAATTCTGTACTGGTCGGGTCACTCTGTTTAATGGCTCTGGGCCTGCATATTTTCACAGCTATCTCTACATGAAAGGTAAGGAGGTCCATGAATTTAGCAGGTTGTCTGCTTCTGCAATCACTCATCTTAAGTCGGTACGTTCTTTCTTTGCTACTTGGTCCTGTATTCCTTCCAGTATAAAATACATCTTTTTACAGTAGAGGTTTCAAAGGATTTTTTGCTAAAGTTGTTTCAAGATCAAGTTTCTAGATCATTGAATATTGGAATTAAAAAGGTCCAGATACACATACACCTCTCCAGGTATTCTATAAATATCCACAGGTATTTTTCCCCTCTCCTCTCCTTCCTGCCATGTACCAACCTCCCATCCAACCCCCACCCACATATTCTATTCTGGCTTTTTTTTCAGGGCTGCCCAATGGCTTCTCTAAAAGTTTTAAAAACCTTTCATTTGTAGCTAGCTCTAATATTATCAAATTACGTGGCCAACATCCCTAGGCACCCGATGATATAATGTTCTGACACTAAGATAATGCTTCCCACTCCCAATCTAGATTTATAATTTATTTGCAATGCTTTCTCCATCCCTTTCCCAAACAGTTTCAAAGATAGCATATGGGGAGGCTGTCTTATTTCATGTGTATCCTACTCCTGTGGCTGAGGCTAAAGTGAAAACTACATAATTTACCTAAAAGGAAGACAGCCCTGAACTTAAGATGAACTCTGTCTTGAAGAGTAAAGCAGACGGTGGGGGGTGGGGGTGGTCTTCATTGCTATATTTTCAGTGATAGGTTATTTTCAGGATCCTAGATTTTCAGGGTTTCCTAAAAGAGTATATGTTGAGCTTTGTAGGTGGGGGAAATAAATCCAGATCCTGTACTCTTGGCACATTGCTTTTTGTGAGTCACATTTGCTCCACTTTAGCAAGCTTCTTCCATAATAACTGTATAGTAATGGTTCAAAATCACTAATAGCACTAATACTAAAAAAGGCTTCCCCCTCCCCCCAAAATAATAGCAATGAGATTTATGAGATATTTTGTGTTGTAGGGGGAAAAAAGAATAGGAATCTTGTATAGTGGTTTATGTTTTTTTCCCTTTCTTTAAAAAAATACCCCTATTTCCCTTTTCAATAAAATTATAAATAGTACAGGTGTAAGTAAATTGTGGAATGTAAGTTTTTATTTTTATATTGGCAATCAGAGTGAATTGGAAGCTATTCCCATTGGTTTATTGTTATGGAGTGTTGTGGTTGGCTCTGGCCCAGCTCCTCCCCCAGGGAATGTGGAGGTGGAGGCAGGGGAAACGTCAACATGTCCTAGGCCTGTTTTGTTGCCGGCAGAGTCAGGGAGTGCAGTTTCCTCGGACGAAGAAGAAGGTGGGGGTGACTTGGAAGAGGGGGGTTTGGCACACAGCCCAGGAAGCCAATCACCATTATCTTCGGTCGATTCGGATGAGGAAGTGTTAGACCCACGCATGCGCAGACTTATGCATCGAAGAGACCAATTGAGGAAATATTACAGGAGATAAGAAAGGCCACCTGTGTTTGGCTGGGGCTCCACTAATTAGAGCTGCTGCTATAAATAGCAGTGTGCTAGTTTGGCCGTTGTGGAAGATTATCTGATCGCAGTTTTTCAGGATTGTGCCTTGCTGTGTCTGAACTTTGTTTGTGGATTTTTCATGCCTTTGACACCAAAGCAGAGTAAAGTGTGTGTGTGTGTGTTTCACTTCGTGGGAAGAAGGAAGGCTGTGACGTTTCTTCACAGCTACTAGCTAAGTGTTTAAGGACTGATTAAGGGATTTGTACAGTCTACAAGGTTGTTTTAGGGAAGAGTACTCTTTGCAATACAAAAAGGGTGCTTCGTTTCTTTTGAATTTTGTGATAAAGGACATTGTTTTGAACTTTCAAACGTGTGTGTGTCTGAAATTTGTACCCGTGAATTTTCGGGAGGCTTCTACCAGAAAGCCCGGCAGAACATGGATGGATCACTCCTTGGGGGCCTCAGAGGTCTTGTTGTCTGTATCCCACTGCAGGAGCTAACTGCTATTCCAATTGCCCAGTAGAATCTTATCAGTCCCATATGCATATTGATTGATTGATATTAACTATACTTATAGGAAATTTTCATTTTTTTTAGGGTAATCTTACAGTCATGGACAGAAAAAGGAATCTATCATCTTGTCAAGATTTTTCCAACTTGCTTTCTTTTCTTTGCAGGGGGGTTAATGAATCCCTGGAGGCGGCGTTGGTGTGTCCTAAAAAATGAGGCCTTTATGTGGTTCCGAGCCAAACAGGAGGCCTTAAAGTCAGGCTGGCTTTATAAGAAAGGGGGAGGCATGTCCACGTTATCTCGACGGAATTGGAAACGACGCTGGTTTGTCCTGAGGGAAGCCAAACTGATGTATTTTGAGAATGACAGTGAAGAAAAGCTGAAAGGAACCATTGATATCAGGAAAGCAAAGTACGGGCAATGCCATTATGTCTCTCCTTTCAAGAGAAACAAGGCTCGGCCATTTAACCTAACTCATTATCTTACTTCTTTGTTCACTGTTGGATGGAAAAGAGCAGAACTCTCAGCAGCCTGGTCTTCAGAGAAATAATTTTAGGATCTAAGTCCCAGGGTACTTCGAATGTAGCTCAAACGCTTTGAAAGAAAATTGGCATCTCTCCGAAGGGAGATATTTTAAACTTTTGAAATGCAATGTTTTCATTCATGCAAAATTGTTGTTCGTGTCTGAAAACTGTAGTCAGTTTGACTCCTATTTGTCTCTTTAATATTCATTATTTGTAAAGGGGGCTCTTTAACCTCCTGTTTATTCTAATTTTCCATTAGCCCCATCTTTAATGTTAGGCTGCTTTCCTAATCCTTTAATCACTTTGTCTGGGGGGAAAAACCCAGCCTTGAGAGTAACTATAGATCCCCAAATGTAAGGAGCAGTTAAGTCAGCTCTAAACCTTTATCAAAAATGAATGTATTATCATTAGTCATTTTGAAGGGGGGAAACATACATAGCAATTTGGAGGAAGTACTAAACTATTGATACCACTAACGGTGGTACCCTTCTGAATTGTCTAGTGGCATTGGTCATTGGGAATATAAATTTTTGCAACAGTTTATATCCATAAATAATGCTGGGTTATTGCTGTTCACATACCTCACATGTTGCATTTTATTCCCCTATGAAAATGCTGGGAGATAATCAGGCATTTTAGAGTGGGACATTATTAGTATTTTGATGAAATTAATTTCTACTATTCCTTAATCCAAGGAAGTACTTAGCATACTTCAATATTAGCTGCATTTAATGATGGTTAGGTGTATTAGAACAAGTTGAAGTTAAATCCAGACAAGACAGTGACGCTGTTGGGAAATATGAAACCGGACTTGGGGATTGAGGTTCAGCCTGATTTGGATGCAACTGTCTTCCCAGTCTTAGAAAGCTTTTTAGTTCTTCAGTTGATCTTCAGTTGTCATTGGATTGTCCTGTGCACTGCTTGGAGTGTTCAAACATGGGTAAATTTCTTGCCTGTTAGCCAGGGACTGAGCAAGAAATACCTGGTCACACCTCCCCCTTGGCCCAGTTGTTTTATTCAGTTGAGCTTAGAGGGACAACTAAATTTATTTCTCTAGTCATTTTTTAGTCAACAAACAGGAAATTATCTTGGATTTTCTATTATTCACAGGTTTTTATATTTATATTTGTCTGGGGGCTGGTGTGTGCAAGGAAGCTTCCCTGCTGCCCTAAAATTTCTGTTTGCTGCCATGGGATGAAGAGTTTGGACTTTGGTTAAGCCTCACCTCCACCTTGTTGGCTTAGCCGGAGCCGCGTAGTCCAATACAGGAGTGCTTGTCCAGGATCCCGACAATCCTCCGTTACTATTTGAGGACCTAGCCAGCAATGAGTTGGAGTTTTCGCTCACGTGGCTTTGATTGTGTTTTATTATTTGAATTTGAGCAAAGAAAAACGTTTTGTGGTTGTCTTGGAGCCCTGGCAAGGTCCCATTGCTTGTTAAAGAACAGCTGGGAGTTGCCTTTCTCTATCACGTGGGTTTTAGCTCTGAAGTGCAATAATTTAAACTGTAACAGAAGTACTTGTCCAGGGACCCGGCGAGCCTCCATGTTCTTTTTGCAACAAGCCAATCACTGTGGGTCGGGTCTCCCGCCTATGTCTTCTTTTGAGTAGGCAGCAGGAGTGCTTGTTTGTATTCAGCGATAGCTGATCCATGTGGCTGCAAGTTAAAAGGCAGCAAGATACCTGACGCCGGGAGAGTACGATCTCTAAATTGTTCCTCAGTTGCCATTTCTGGTTTGAAACTGGATTGCATGGGCTCCCAGCTCCTTGGCCCAGCTCTTGATAGTGAGGGGATTAGTGCTCCTATTCCACCCCTTTCTGCATTCCTGTGAGTATGGAGGCTTCCTGCTCGTTGGGAACCTCTATTAAACAAGCAGTTTCCTTCCTGCCCTTGAGTCTTATGCTTGGGTACGTCCCATGCTTGGATACTCCAAGCAGCACACAGGAGAATGAATGTTGTCTCACCTAAACATTCCTTCTACGTGCGCTGCGGGCGTGTGCAACCTACTCTGTAGTCGGTTCTGGTCCGGGATCTAATTGGATTTCCATTTGACTAATGGACTAATGGAAGTCAAAAGGAGGTGTGGCCAGTAATGGGGAGCCAAAACTTTTACTGCCACACTGTGGGTGTGGCATGATGGTCATGTGACTGGGTAGGAGCGACTTGCCAGCCAAGTGACCAGGTGGGAGGGGTTGAATGATCATCATCGTTCAAGTGAATTGTTACTGCCGCATGATGCCTTTCATCTCAGCTGTAGGCAGAGAGGGCTTCGCGAGGGGAAAAAGACCGCAGCTCAGACTGCTGTGGCACGGTGTGGCTCCCCTGGCCTTGGCAGGTGGCCGCGTGAGGCTGGTGGGGAGCTGGCCAGGAGAGAAGGAAGCTCGTCAAAGGCCAGGAAGGAGGAAAGTGGGAAAAAGCGAGGAGCGCACAGCAGCAGCAGGGAAAAAAAGGAGAGCTGAGCTGAGAGCGGTAATCCAGGAAGTTACTGCCGCCGGTTAGCTGGAGCTGTGCATGCAGCTTCATTTCCGCCGGTGGAACTGCATTGCACCCCGTCCTGCCTGCTGCCCACCCCTGGATGTGGCCATATATTTCTTACTCAGTCCCTGGCTAACAGACAAGAAGCTTGGACACTCCCGCAGCGCACATAGGAGGAACGTTCAGGTAAAACAATGTTCATTTGCTGGTGGCTGCCATAGCGAGAAACAGTTTTAGGTCCCTGACTATGAAATGTTCACTTAACCCACATTAAAATCTCCCCAGTTGTTCTTTCTTGTATGTTTGGCCTTGCCAGGAAGGCTGATCTGAGCTGCTTCTATAAGACAAAAGGAGCCCCAAACTTCCTTAATGCCAAGCATGCCAAAGAGAGAAAGGCTGAAGTTTATTGGATAGTTTAAGGCAGTCTAGGTCTTAACAAATGTCTGGGTCTTTTGCAGGGAAATTGTGGATATTCACGAGAAAGAGAATGCCCTTGATATTGTGACAGGTGATCGGGTTTACCATATAGTGGCGGAGTCACCAGAGGATGCCAGGTATGGGGCAAAATAAAAGTTGTGCTGAGACCTTTCCTCTGCAGATGCAACTCCTAGACATACCAATTGCTTTTCCTTTGTGAAATGATAAGACCCTCCTCGCAACAAATTCACAAGCCCCATTGAACTAGCATAGAAAATGTGTAATCTCCGCTAAAATTACAGACATTTCCACTTGTATCTGTTGCTATATTATGATTCAAGAGTCAGAAGATTACTCAGATAACTTAATATCTGAATATCTGATAGTGAAATATGTCTGCTTACTAGGTAAAGCTTTCATCATTTGAAGGAAGCTGACTGTATTGTATCTGTTTGTGCCACATTATAGTTTAAATTGGGTGATTTACTTAATGAAACCAATACATTAATTACCTTTTTAGTCTTTGTAAATTGCATGATCCATGCCACAGCTTCTGACTGTAGTCAAAATGGCCCTCACAATTGGCGTTTCCATAAGCTGCATTCCAGTCCAAAGTAATAATTTAGCTATAAATGAGCCGGGGTGGCGCAGCAGGTAGAGTGCTGTACTGCAGGCCACTGAAGCTGACTGTAGATCTGAAGGTCAGCGGTTCAAATCTCATCATCGGCTAAAGGTTGGCTCAGCCTTCCATCCTTTTGAGGTGGGTAAAATGAGGACCCAGGTTGTGGGGGCAATATGCTGGCTCTGTTCAAAAGTGCTATTGCTAACATGTTATAAGCCGCCCTGAGCCTAAGGAGAAGGGCGGCATAAAAAACAAATAAATAAATATAAATATGTAGACATTTATCCTATGACTGCAAATATATCCTAATTATTTTGTGTCAGACTATGAGAACAACATACATTGAAAGAATCACATTAAGTCCTTCTAAAAGTTGTTAAATAGCAGAACTGAGAAAGACCTGGAAATTACCATCTGTCAGTGACAAATTATCACATACATTTTCTTCTTTTTCTTTTGACATATTGTATAATACAGGCAGTTTGTTGTGGTTAAATCACAATGGGCTATGTCCCACAAAACGTGATTAACAGCTTGTGATTTAATATGTATGAGCGCATTCACTAGCCATAATAGAAAGCAAAACCAGACAAATGTAATGGTTGAACTTAGAATAAACTTATAAAGGTTTCATAGAAAACATACAGTTAGCATTGAATAACTGACTAACTTTGTAGGAAATGTTCAGGGGTAATAATTCCACATGATGATGTAATGATCCATCTGCCTGGTAAATTACGTAAGCCTGGCATTGCTGCCCATCTATAATGGATTCTGATTATTTATTATTTTATTTTGACAGTGACTGGTTTAATGTCCTAAGTCATGTGCATAGTGCCACAGAGCAACAGCTGAGAGAAATGCAAGATGAACAAGCCAATCCAAAGAATGCGGTGGTGAGTAAAAATTGGGAGAACATCATGTTGGAAAGATGATGTTGTCTCTCATGAATTCAATATTGACTAGATCTTAGTGATACCGTTACTGCTGATCAAAGTGGTCTAATTGGCATCTCATAGAATCACCATAGAAGATCCAATCCAAAACTGTAAACTAAAATATTTTGGACACCACGGACTGATATCAGGGAGAGATGTTTTTCCGCGGACTGGAGGGGGTGGGGTTTCAAGTGCTGCCCGTATCCCGCAGAGGCACTTTGCTTATTTGTGTAGCTCGGTTTCTGACAGGCTGCAGCCCATTGCCACTCGACTTACCTGGAGTTGGGGACCCCTGCTATAGGCACTGTAATATACAGTAGATTCTCTGGAAATTGATTATAGATCCTTTTGTGCCTCCTCTGCACCTGGCACAGAAGTGAGTTTGTATGTCAGTCTGATATGGTGTATGAATGAAAGGATTTTTGGAGTTCCTAATATCCCATCTTGAGTGGAGACAGAGGCACAGAGTGCTTAAATTCCAGTCATTTAAGAAGCCAGCTAACTCTTATTATAATTATAATAATAATAATAATAATAATAATAATAATAATAATTATTATTATTATTATTATTATTATTATTATTATTATTATTATTATTATTATTATTATTATTATTATTATTATTAGATTTGTATGCCGCCCCTCTCCGAAGACTCGGGGCGGCTCACAACAATAATAAAAACAATATTATAGTAGAACAAATCTAATATTAAAAAACATATAAAACCCTATCATTATTTAAAAAACCAAACAACACATTCATACCAAACATAAAACAAAGTATAAAAGAGCCTGGGGGAAAGGTGTCTCAACTCCCCAATGCCTGGTGGTATAAGTGAGTCTTGAGTAGTTTACGAAAGACAGGGAGGGTGGGGGCAATTCTAATCTCTGGGGGGAGTTGACGGGACCCGGAGAAGGCCAACTCTGTGGGACCTTATCAGTCGCTGGGATTCGTGCGGTAGCAGGCGGTTCCGGAGGTACGGGTTATCTGTCATTGTGGGTTATGTGAAACAAATTTGAGGGGAAAAAGGCAGGAAAGAAAATACGAAGTTTTATACGTACTGTAAATACAAAGTACTATATTTACTATTATAACTTCATGTTGTTATTTTAAAGGGGACCCTTGATGTTGGGCTTATTGATTCTGTCTGTGCATCTGATAATCCTGACAGGTAAGTTTTAGATTTAATTAGATTGTGATTTCTTTCTCATTGGTTTTTTTCCCCTTTCTATATTTTTAGCATTACTACATTATGGCAGCATTGCTGTAGGCAGGGAAATATATTTAAATTCATGAACCACATATTTAGGCAAACTGTTTTACCTGTAAGAGCTGTTTAAAGTGTCTTCACCCATTTTAAGTACAGTAATACCTCATGATACGAACTTAATTGGTGCAAGGAGGAGGTTCGTAAGACGAAAGGTTCGTAAGACGAAAGGTTCGTAAGACGAAACATTGTTTCCCATAGGAAACAATGTAAAGTCAATTAATCCGTGCAACCAAAAACCCCCCCGCAAAAAACCGGCTTTCGGCGACTGCTGGGAAGCCGCCCGGCTGTTTTAAAAGGTGACAGCCGGCCTGGGGGGCTTCCCAGCACCCCCCCCCCCCCCCGAACCCAGGTGTACTTTACAGTTCTGCTGTTAGGACAGTTTTATTCCTCATCAGATTATTTGAAACAATTTGCATAGTAAGTAACCTTTCAAATATGTGTGTTTGAGAAGCATATTTGCACAGTTCGCCTTCCTAGATTGACTTCCCTCTTCTGCAGAACAAAACAACATTGGTTTACAGTTTGATATTCTTTTAAAAACTTGGTTTTGCCAATGGATGAGGAAATCCCCAGAGTATACAGACCCAATCAGGTGATTGGTTTGATGGTTTGAATCACTGTGAGTTGGGAGGTCATATAGATTTTCTTAAATAAATGAATAAAATATTATACACAGCAGGAAGCTAAGACTGTCCTCGTACTTCTGCAGTCACCCCATAGTAATAAGTGGCTTTTCTAGATGGGGTGAATTTTGAGCCCTTCGCCATCTGGATCAGATGATAGGACTATCTCAACTTCTAAGTTTGTTCAGTTAATGACGAGGCATGATGTCAGTATTATTAAATTCACATCTTACATTTCCCAATTCCTGGTATTTACAATATATACTTCCTCCAATAATGGAGACAATATTAAATATTTTTGTCCCCAAATGACAAGGTGGAAACTTGTATGTTTTCTTCCTAACTGTATAGTCTAGGACTGTCAAATTCACAGCCTGCAGGCCAGATGCGTCATATGCTTGCCACACCCATGCCCGGTTTAGCGAAGGGGGGGGGGAAGTCGCTATATATCCCATAACAACACAAGTTTGACATCTGGTTTAGTCTATCGGAAAATATTCTGCCTTTTTGGACCTCTACGGATTATTTATTTGTGTACTCATTAGTTTAATACCTGTCAGACCAGAAACTTTGGTATAGCACACTGATGGAGAACCTTTTTTTCCTTGGGTACCGAAAGAGTGTGCACGCATGCTATTATGCATGCGCGAGTGCCCAGACCCATAATTCAATACCTGGTGAGGGTAAAAACAGCTTCCCCCACGTCCCAGAGGCCCACTAAAGGCCAGAAAGAGCCTGTTTCCCAACTTCTGGTGGCCTAGGAGGCTCATGTTTTGCCCTCCCCAGTCTCCAAAGGTTTCCCTGGAGCCGGGGGAGGGTAACAATGCCCCCTCCCACCCTCCCAGAGGCTCTCTGAAAGCAAAAAACGCCCTCCCAGAGCCTCTGTGCGAGCCAAAAACCAACTGGCCAGCAAATATGTGCACATTGGAGCTGAGCCAGGGCAATGACTTGCGTGCCAGCAGATATGGCTCTACGAAGGTGGATGGGGAATTCCCTGTTTGGAGTTGTATAGAGAAGTATTTCAAATTGAAAGATTAATGGAGTTGCAATTATTTGAAAATAAATGGGTGAAATTGGAAAAAGAGATGAATGGGATGAAGAATAGGGAATTAATTTTTATAAGGTGGAATAAGAGTGATTTAGATAAATTAATAAGTCCCCTGAAAGGGACTATGTATATTTGGAAAAATGGCAGGGGAAAATAGGACTGTATAAATCAAAACTCTCACCCGTGCCAAAGGTTCACCATCACTGGTATAGCATGTTTCTGAACATCATAATCTCTACTCTGAGACCTGGGAAGTAGAGCTGTTCACTTCTCTTCCCAGGAAGTAAATGCTGTAAACATTAAACAGATGAGCGCAGAAAGCTTTCCATGGCAAGGATGAGATGCAGTGCCTTCCTTCTACTTTGCAGGCCAAATTCCTTTGTGATCATCACGGCAAATAGAGTCATTCACTGCAACAGTGACATCCCTGAAGAGATGCACCACTGGATTTCTCTCCTACAGAAGCCCAAAGGCGAATCCAGGGTTGATGGGCAGGAGTTCATTGTGAGAGGTAAAAAAATATATGAAGTTGCAGAGATGACCAAGGCAGAAATTATCAGCTAAATCCTAAGGGTGCTTTTCCAAGAGGCAACTGGACTTTCTTGGGTTTTTTCCTTGAAAACAATTTTGCATCTCATCCAAGAACTGAAGAAGCTTCTTGGGTAAAAAGCACAATATTTTCAATTTTAAAAAACCAAATGAACAAGAAAATACAGTTGCCTTTTGGAAAAGCACTTTTGGTACAACCATGACCTGGATGATTGAGAATAAAGGCAATCAGCTTAATGTTGAACTTCATGTTCAGAATTCTCTGTCAATGTAGGTGCAGGAGCCATCGTTCTGTTCTGAAAGTCATCAAACCTAGGAAAAGCTGACAGTACCAACTATCAATTGAAAAATTATCAGGATTTTGCTTATTTTATGCCCCGGCAAAGTGGGAAGATATGAAACTTTATGCTAATTAAAAGGATTCTTTTACAGTGACATTTTTAGCAGTGGTTCTCAACCTGGGGGTCGGGACCCCATTAGGGATCGAATGCCTGTTTCACAGGGGTTGCCTAAGACCATGGGAAAACACAAATTTCCCTTGGTGTTAGGAACTAAAGCTTCAATTCTGGCTCTTTGGAACATAATTTTACAATCCGACCAATCAGGCGTTTAAAGTGGAGGGTATCCCTCTGATCTTCCTGCCAATCAGCTTAAAGCTCTGATGGGAGAATTGATGCTAGACTTATGGTTGGGGGTTACCACAACATGAGGATCTGTATTAAGTGGTCGCGCCATTAGAAAGGTTGAGAACCACTACACTAGAGTAATAACAATAGCTCAATCTTCCCACGTACAGAGGGAGTAGCCCTGCCAGCAGCTGGACACAAAGGGATCACTGGCCAGGAGAATTGAGACAATATCTTGATTAGAAGAGCAAGCTATTAAATTCTGATCCAGGAATTCATTAGGTGGTCATCCGGCAACCTGCTGAAAGGCTCTGCAGGGGGATTATGAGGATTGCTAAAAAGATACATGGCAGCTGAATATATGTTTGTATTTGAACAAAACATGCTAAACTTAATACAGTATAAAGCTCTCTCCCTTGGTTGTGTTTGATTTATTATTGTTTCTCAGGAGTCATGGGCATTTTGTTGTTGTTTGTAGTTTTATTTATTATTGATAGTTATTTAGTAATCTGTGATATTGTTCTACTATTTTGAACTTTTTATTGAAAGAATGTGTAAGAAACTCAATTGGAGTTGGATAAAAACACCAAAAAATAAATGCATAAATAAATAGCTGCTTAGTGTAAAGAAAATGCAACTTTGGTGGGTGCAATTATATAAATAACAAATTCACATACTCAAAATATATGAAATGCATTTATTCCCCATGGATTAATAATTTTCCTCTTTTGCGACATTAAGAACGATTACTTGGTGGCAATTTTTAGAGGAGACCATACCCCAAGCTGTTGGAAGCCCCTTGCAGCCCTGGGAGCATCATATACTGCAATCTTAATGCAATTACTTTACGTAGAAAGTCAGAAGGTGAAGCTAGAAAGTAAAAAAGGAAGATCCGATACTTCATCACAACCCCCTCAGCAGCCAGGGACACAGATGTACTAAAGGAGTACAAGTTTTCTGTTGCTGAGTTCATAGATCCTGTATTTTCTGTCAGGGTGGCTACATAAGGAGGTCCAGAGCAACAACAAGACATTGTCCCTGAAGCTGAAGAAACGCTGGTTTGTACTGACCAGCACTGCTCTTGACTATTATAAGTCTTCCGAACGCACCGCCACCAAGCTCGGGACGCTTGTTCTCAATAGCCTCTGCTCAGTGATCCAGCCTGATGAAAGAATCTTCAAAGAAACTGGTAAGAACTATCTATGTAAAGAGGTTTGCAAGTTCTGACATTTGTGAAAACTTTGGAGGGTTTTATTGTATTCATTACGTGCAATTATAAATAGATAGAAATGTGTCTGCATTTATAATTGGACGTGGGCATAATTAACAGGAAAAATGCCTGTATGGTGCACGAGAAGTAGGCAAAAATTTGTTTTATTTATTTTAAAATATTTAAATAATTTTAAAAATTGCTACATAAAAAGGAAAAAAGGTGAGGAAGAACATAATGTATGAAAAATATTAGTAAACAGAAAATTTACAATTGTTATAACATTTAAGGTTGATTAACTGATCAATTAAATATATAAAATTAAACTGATCATCTTCAGAAATAACTGGAAATCATTAAGTGCACGTGAACTTATGAAAAACAAAAATGAAAAATTAATACTAAAAAAAATCCTTGAATAGCAGAATGTCAGAAGGTGCAGTATAACCCATAGATTTCATAGATATTAATGATACATAAAGAAGCATGGCAAAATTAAAACTTAAAAGCATCTATTAAACTAAAAGCATCTTGATGTGAACATAGAATTCCATAAAAGCAACAGTGAGTCTAATATCACCATTAGCCATAACCTTATCCTAAAAAACCTTTTGCTAAGGATACAGTTATTGTAGAAAAAGTATAATTATGTTGCAGATATGTTCAGACTAAATCATAGCTTGTTAAAATGCAGGTAGTCCTTGACTTATGACCACAATTGAGCCCAAAATTTCTGTTAAGTTAGTTTTGCCCCATTTTAAAACCTTTTTTGCCTCAATTGTTAATATCGCTGCAGTTAACAAGTTAGTATCCCAGTTGTGAAGTGAATCCAGCTTTCCCATTGACTTTGCTTGTCAAAAGGGTGCAACAGGGGATGACATGATCCCAGGACACTGCAACCGTGATAAATATGTACCACAAGCATTTGAATTTTGATCACATGATCATGGGGATGCTGCAAAAGTTCAACCTCTGAAAAATGGTCATAAGTCACTTTTTTTAGTGACATTGTAACTGAACGGTCATTAAACAAACTCTTGTAAGTCAAGGACCACCTGTATATGCTGATAATCATGAGGGTTCCGCAGCAGGTAGAGTGCTGTACTGCAGGCCACTGAAGCTGACTGTAGATCTGTAGGTCAGCGGTTCAAATCTCATCACCGGCTCAAGGTTGACTCAGCCTTCCATCCTTCTAAGGTGGGTAAAATGACCTGGATTGTGGGAAAAATATGCTGGCTCTGTTAAGAAGTGCTATTGCTAACATGTTGTAAGCCGCCCTGAGTCTAAGGAGACTTAGTAAAAAGTTGACATTGCTGAGGGAATTATTTGTTTAGTAGAGTGATGGTGTTCGGAAAAACCCTGTTCTTGTGTCTAGTTGTCTTGGTTTTGAGGGTAGGAGTTGAAACAGTTTGTGTCCAGGATGTGATGGGTCAGTAAATATTTTCCCCGCCCTCTTTTTGACTCGTGCAGTATACAAGTCCTCAATGGAAGGCAGGTTGGCAGCAATTGTTTTTTCTGCAGTTCTGATTATCCTCTGAAGTCTGTGTCGATCCTGTTGGGTTGCAGAACCAAACCAGACAGGTGCAGATGACAGACTCATATATATTGTATATACTCATGTATATATTCATATACAGTTAGAAAAACAGAACAGACGTTTACATTTACCTTTGAATGCCAGGTTAATAGAATGACGTCCCTTCCCATCCAGATGAAATAAATTTGCAAGGAGAAACGGTTTGCTCTGCTTCTCCACTAACATCTTGCTTACCTTCCATGCATAGCTAGGGAAAAAACCCAGAAAAAAATAATTAGATCTTAGCTCTGCATTCATACTTGAGAAGCCCAGGTGTTTCTTGAACCAACATCGTACAACCTGCAGATCTTAATATTTCATTCATTGGTTTCTTGAAGCAAAATAGGTTTCCGTGTTCAATGAATGATGGAGCAGTGCTAATCGAAGATGTTATAATTAAGAGATTTTAATAGCAAAACCAATAACTTTCAGCGCCTTGGGGCTGCACAGTTAACATTACATCGCATTGCAGTTAAACACATCATATTGCCTTCATACCTTGGCTGAGTAGCACCTCTTTCTGTCTTCTCCATTGACTTGCTTGTTACTTACTGATCTGAAATAGTGACACACTCATCTTGGTTGTGTTTGTGCCAGCAGGTTACTGGAACATCACCGTGCATGGCAGGAAGCATTCCTACCACCTCTACACAAAGTTGCTGAACGAAGCCATGCGCTGGGCCTCTGCCATCCAAGGAGTCATTGACAGCAAAGTTCCCATTGAAACACCCACACAGCAACTTATCCGTGACATTAGGGTGAGTTCCACAAAGTCTTAATTGAGCCTCTACACAGAAGCCATAGTTTAATCTCCTTCTGGATAGGAACGTTACTCCAGGGTCCTGACCAGCCTCTCTTGTTTTTAATCACAAATGCACTTTTTAAATGTATGAACCCTCTTTATTCCTATTCCCATCACTAAATCAGGGAGATTTGATAATATACATATGCATTTTTCACCACAGACTTTAACAGTAGTAGATCCTTCATGGTGTGTTAGACACATAGATGTACACACTAGCAAAGGCTGCATATTACGTCGCATTAGCGGCTTAAATCATTAGCACATCACATATTATTTAATTAATTAATTAATTAATTAATTAATTCAATTTCTATGCCGCCCAATCCCAAAGGATTCCGGGTGGCTTGCAATAAACAATATAAATACAAAATAATAAAAAAGAAGTCGAATATAAAATCTAAAACAGTAAAACAGGGTGGAGAGCCGGGGTGGCGCAGCAAGTGGAGTGCTGTACTGCAGGCCACTGAAGCTGACTGTAGATCTGCAGGTCAGCGGTTCAAATCTCATCACTGGCTCAAGGTTGACTCAGCCTTCCATCCTTCCGAGGTGGGTAAATTGAGGACCTGGATTATGGGGGCAATAGGCTGGCTCTGTTAAAAAGAAGTGCTATTGCTAACATGTTGCAAGCCGCCCTGAGTCTAAGGAGAAGAGCGACATGAAAATCGAATAAATAAATAAATAAAACCCTCATTAAAAAACCCATGATAGAACAGTCACAACAACATGAGTCTTCGGAGAGGGGCGGCATACAAATCCAAATAATAAATAAAATAAATAAACATGCATACATACCATTCATACAATTTAGCCATGATTAGTTTATGGCCCCCAGGCCTGCCAGCAAAGCCAGATCTTCATGGCCTTACAGAAGGCCAGTAGGGTGGGAGCAGTACGGACATTTGGGGGGGGGGGGGGAAGTTGATTCCACAGAGCTGGAGCGACAACAGAGAAGACCCTCCCCCGCGGTCCCGCCAACTTGCATTGCTTAGTTGACGGGACCTAGAGGAGGTCAACTCTTTGTACTCTTATTGGTCTCTGGGAGGTATAATATGTCAACTGTACCTGACAGGTATATATGTCACCTGTAGAAGATTGCGGGTTCAGCTGCTGTAATAATTAAATGTAATTAAAAGTAATGACCTTTCAACATTAACAGTAGTATTTTCCCTGGGAAAATATAAAACGTATTGTTAATGGATCAATGAGGGCCTGGTTTTTGGTACATCCTGTATGTAGGGAGGAAAAAAGGCACAGCCACTGAAAACATCTCTGTCACTCTCCTCTCTCCCTGCCCCCTTCTGTTTACTTCAGGAAAATAATACTAATTCTGAAGTAGTAGAACAAATCTACCGAAGGAATCCCATCCTGAGATACACCCAACATCCCTTGCACTCACCACTGCTGCCGCTGCCTTATGGAGATGTTGGGATCAACAGTAAGTAACTATGGCTTTGACATTTGAGGAACCAAGTCAGAAAGTGTGTGTTGTGGGGAGGGGGGGGAGGGGGGGGGGCGGGGGGGGAGGAGAGACAATGTAGCTGGTGAGAGGGCAAAGTTTTGGAGTATCAAGGCTCATATCTAAAAGACTGTAAAAATGAACAGTGCAGTCCTATCGATATTTGATTAAAAAGCAAAAGATCCATTATTTTAGTGAGACAAATTCATAAGTGTACACAAGCAAAAAAACTCCACAATGTTTTTAGTGCTGTTGCCTTTAGATTAAGCATGCAAAACTGAGTTTATTCTGTAAACAGGATGGAGCACTCTTGCATTCAGAGTGTTGGAAATCATTACTATGCAGTTAATAATAACAATATTATTTAAATATATATCTTGCCCAGACCTCGGGAATTATGCTGGTGATTTGCTTCCCTTTTCTAACTTGAATTAAATCAGCTTTAATGCTTGAACCAATATTGTACAACCTGCAAATCTTAATATTTCATTCATTGGTTTCTTGAAGCAACATAGGTTTCCATGTTCAATGAATGATGGAACAGTGCTATCTTCTTAGCTCAGATTTATTTTATTTTATTTATTCCATTTTTATGCCGCCCTTCTCCTTAGACTCAGGGCGGCTTACAACATGTTAGCAATAGCACTTTTTAAAAACAGCCAGCATATTTCCTTTTAGAGCAGAGTAGAATCTAGTGCAGACCTGGGCCAAGGGGCAGCCCACAGGCCGCATCTGGCCTGCCCGCTGTCTGTGACCAACCCGCCCGCTGTCTGTGACTGGTCCATGGAGGTTGGGGTCCACTCTAGTGCGAGGATGAAAGAGCTCACCACGTCTGCCGGGACTCCTCCGGTTCCTGCTTTCCTGATGAATTAATCCCTGGATAGTTCAGTGGATTTCAAGCTGGCTGAAGCATAGACATCAGAGAGTTATTGTTAATGGCGAGTATTCTGAGCAGAGACAGGTTACAAGCGGTGTGCCACAAGGGTCTGTTCTGGGTCCTATTCTTTTTAATATGTTTGTGAGTGACATAGGAGAAGGTTTGGTAGGGAAGGTTTGCCTATTTGCTGATGACTCTAAAGTGTGCAATAGGGTTGATATTCCTGGAGGGGTCTGAAATATGGTAAATGATTTAGCGTTACTAGATAAATGGTCAAAGCAATGGAAACTGCAGTTTAATGTTTCCAAATGTAAAATAATGCACTTGGGGAAAAGGAATCCTAAATCTGAGTATTGCATTGGCAGTTCTGTGATAGCAAAAACTTCAGAAGAGAAGGATTTAGGGGTAGTGATTTCTGACAGTCTCAAAATGGGTGAGCAGTGTGGTCGGGCGGTAGGAAAGGCAAGCAGGATGCTTGGCTGCATAGCTAGAGGTATAACAAGCAGGAAGAGGGAGATTGTGATCCCCTTATATAGAGCGCTGGTGAGACCACATTTGGAGTACTGTGTTCAGTTCTGGAGACCTCACCTACAAAAAGATATTGACAAAATTGAACGGGTCCAAAGACGGGCTACAAGAATGGTGGAAGGTCTTAAATATAAAACGTATCAGGAAAGACTTAATGAACTCAATCTGTATAGTCTGGAAGACAGAAGGAAAAGGGGGGACATGATCGAAACATTTAAATATGTTAAAGGGTTAAATAGGGTTCAGGAGGGAAGTGTTTTTAACAGGAAAGTGAACACAAGAACAAGGGGACACAATCTGAAGTTAGTTGGGGGAAAGATCAAGGGCAACATGAGAAAATATTATTTTACTGAAAGAGTAGTAGATCCTTGGAACAAACTTCCAGCAGACGTGGTAGATAAATCCACAGTAACTGAATTTAAACATGCCTGGGATAAACATATATCCATTGTAAGATAAAATACAGGAAATAGTAAAAGGGCAGACTAGATGGACCATGGGGTCTTTTTCTGCCGTCAGTCTTCTATGTTTCTATGTTTCTATCATGGAGCGGACCCCAACCACCTACCGAGAGCGTCCGAGCACAGAAACCATGCAAACACTCCAGCGCAGTGACTGTGGTGCACCGTGTTACCATAAAGCAAACAATTAGGGGTCTGTAGAGTGGATCTGGGTGTTTAGGTCAGGCTAGGGTCTGGGTCTTTACAGTATTGGGTAGAAATGAGTTAATTATATTAGTCCGGCCCTCTAAAACCATCCCAATTTCTCATGCGGCCCCATGGCAAAATTAGTTGCCCACCCCTGATCTAGTGTGTTTCCAGATGGGAAAGAGAAGGTGGTGGAGAATAATCCCACATTCTTCTAGGAGAGCGATTATGCATATTATTCTGTGGGGCTGCAGTGAATCTTCCCTAATCTGGCACTGTCCAGATTGATAAATTCCATCTACCATAATCCCTTACAGTTTTAGACATCTGGTAGATACCAATGCAGAGAAGGCTAGAATAGACATCAGTAACTGTATTTTGCAACCCCCTGAGAGGCATATGGCCCCGGACCAGATTATCTCAGAGACCTCCTTCTGCTGCACGAACCCCAGCGACAGTTAGGTCCCGCAGAGTGAGCCTTCTCTGGGTCCTGTCAACTAAACAATGTCGTTTGGCGGGACCCAGGGGAAGAGCCTTCTCTGTGGCGGCCCCGACTCTTTGGAACCAACTCCCTCCAGAGATTAGAATTGCCCCACCCTCCTTGCCTTTCATAAGCTTCTTAAAACCCACCTCTGCCGTCAGGCATGGGGGGAACTGAGATATTCTTTCCCCCTAGGCCTTACAATTTACGCATGGTATGTTTGTATGTATGTTTGGTTTTATAATAAGGGGTTTCTTAGTTGTTTAGTATTGGATTGTTACATGCTGTTTTTTATCACTGTTGTTACTCGCCCCGAGTCTGTGGAGAGGGGCGGTATACAAATCCACTAAATAAATAAATTTTGATAAAGTTATTATATTTAAAGCTGAATCTGTCTATTTCCCAAGGAGGTACTGTACTGATCTCCCTTGCCTTGTTTTTGTGCCTTTTCCCCCTTACAGTGCAGCAAGAGAAGGGCTACAGCAGTCTTCAGGATGAAGCCATGAAGATCTTCAACTCCCTCCAGGAAATCGAGTCAGTGTCTGACCCTATCCCCATTATCCAGGGCATCCTTCAGACCTGCCATGATCTCAGGGGCCTCCGCGATGAAGTCTACTGTCAGCTGATCAAGCAAACCAATCACGTGCCACAGCCCAACAGCCCTGGCAATCTTCACCACTGGCAGCTCATGACCTGCATGAGCTGTACTTTCCTTCCCAGCCGAGGAATCCTCCGTTACCTCAAGTTTCACCTCAGGAGGTAAGAAGAGGCGTCCTGTGCGCACTCGTGCCTATTGCCCCTGGGTGAAGATCACAGTTGAAAGTTAAAACTAGACTTATGTCCTGTATATTATTTATTTTATTTATTTATTTATTAAATTTGTGTGCCGCCCCTCTCCGTAGACTCGGGGTGGCTCACAGCAGTGATAGAAACAATGTACAATACAAATCTAATAATACGAAGTTAAAAACCCATAATTTAAAAAAACATGCACACAAGACACCATACATAAATTATATAGGCCTGGGGAAGATATTTCAATTCCCCCATGCCTGACGGAAGAGGTGGGTTTTAAGAAGTTTACGAAAGGCAAGGAGGGTGGGGGCAATTCTGATCTCTGGGGGAAGTTGGTTCCAGAGGGCCGGGGCCGCCACAGAGAAGGCTCTTCCCCTGGGTCCCGCCAAATGACATTGTTTCATCGACGGGACCCGGAGAAGGCCAACTCTGTGGGACCTAACCGGTCGCTGGGATTCGTGCAGCAGAAGGCGGTCCCAGAGATATTCTGGTCCGATGCCATGAAGGGCTTTATAGATCATAACCAACACCAATATTGCAAGACAGCCCCAATGAGATTTATTTCTTCATTCATTCATCCATTTTCCAGTGGACTCAGGGCGACTTACACAATAAAATCACTATAAAAATACAAAATCTAAGAAATATTAAATCTAATCCAAAACCCCCAAACAATTAAAACCATTCATCTAAAATCCCATCACAATCATTCACTTATACTGTCAGCCGGAACAGGGTGGCAACGCTCAGCGGCCCAAGGCCTGATGGCAAAGATCTGTTTTTAGAGCCTTACAAAAGGCCAGGAGGGATGGGGCAGTACGAATCTCTGGGGGGAGTTGATTCCAAAGGGCCAGAGCTGCCACAGAGGAGGCCCTTCCCCTAAGCCCTGCCAGGCAATATGGCTTGGCTGACGGGACCTGGAGAAGGACGACTCTGTGGGCTCCAACCGGCCGCTGGGATACATGAAGCAGGAGACGGTCCCGTAAATAATCTGGTCCTAAGCCATGTAGGGCTTTATAGGTAATAACCTATATTTGCACTGCCTCTCCTAATACTCAATTACGAGGGTCACCAACCTATGGGCCATAGCCTGTTGACCACTGGGCTCTCTGAATGAGTGGCTGGCCAGCATGTGCCCAGTTGCAGCCTTTTACTTGCACTGAAGTTACTCTCACGTGTGCTAGCATTGCCATGAGTGTTGTGTGAGCAGTAGCATTGCCACCAATGTTGCATGGGCAGTAGCATTGCCACAAGTGTCGTACAGGCACTAGTGTTGCCACGAGCTTTTATGTGCTCAAGCATCGCCATGAGCATTGCAAATGCATACACAGTTCTGTCCACGCATGCACAAGCGCATGTAAAGGTGCCTGTCCCTCCCCCCTCCAGGCTGCCTGCCCATAAAAATTGGGGAGCTCTGCTTTATTACACAGTTGTGTTCTTTATTTCTGATGCTGTAAACAGAAAACAGAATACTAGCCCTATAGTCAGAAAATTCTAAATACCCTCTGGTGGGAGATACCCAAATTAGTAATAATAATAATAATAATAATAATAATAATAATAATAATAATAATAATAATAATTTATTGGATTTGTATGCCGCTCCTCTCCGCAGACTCGGGGCGGCTAACAACAATAATAAACACAACATGTACAATCCAATAATAAAAACAACTAAAAACCCCTATTATAAAACCAAACATACACACAAACATACCATGCATAACGTGTAATGGCCTAGGGGGAAGAGCTATGTCAACTCCCCCATGCCTGGCGGTATAAATGAGTCTTGAGTAGTTTACGAAAGACACGGAGGGTGGGGGCAGTTCTAATCTCCGGGGGGAGTTGGTTCCAGAGGGCCGGGGCCGCCACAGAGAAGGCTCTTCCCCTGGGGCCCGCCAAACGACATTGTTTAGTCGACGGGACCTGGAGAAGGCCAACTCTGTGGGACCTTATCGGTCGCTGGGATTCGTGCGGTAGCAGGCGGTTCCGGAGGTAATCTGGTCCATTGCCATATAGGGCTTTAAAGGTCATGACCAACACTTTGTATAGTATAATTTCTTTAAATCAAATGACAGAATTGTCTTGTTCGGTGATAAGTAACTTATGGCCTCTGAATGAGTTTGACTTCTCCTCTGCCATGTGTAAATGATGAAAGGTTCTGTATCAAAACATGTCATAGGACACTGCTACCTCTTCTTTTCCCATCCCAGAATAAAAGATCTTTTCCTGGGCACGGACGTAGACCAGTATTCTCAGTTCATCACTGATTCCCTGAAGAGAACCAAGAGCAGAGAATTCGTCCCCTCCCAGGAGGAAATACAAGCACTTATCGCTCGAGAGGAAATGACCACTACTGTCTATTGCCACGGAGGAGGTTCCTGTCAGATCACTATCAATTCACACACCAGCGCAGGGGAGGTAAGAATAGAAGGTTTTTTTTAAAAAAAAGTTGGGCTGCCTAGGAACTCTATAATTTCTGTCTCTTCACTAATTGATCCAAAAAGGAATTAAAATATTGGAAATGGAAGCATTTTCTTCCCTTCTGATCTGAAGGCCAGTTCCTTAGAAACTCCGTCTCAAAATAATAATAACATTTAGGGCTGTAAAGCACTTCACAGTGCTTTACAGCCCTCTCTAAGCGGTTTACAGAGAATAGGCATATTGCCCCCAGCAATTTGGGTCCTTATTTTACCAACCTTGGAAGGATGGAAGGCTGAGTCAACCTTGAGCCTACTGAGACTCGATCTCCCAAACAGCTGGCAGCCGGTGATCAGCAGAAGTAGTTTGGAGTATATATAGTACAATCCTTTGTCCAATCTGTTTGTAGCCTTTCCCAGTCACGTCTTATTGCCCAATTCCATTGTCGAACAATGACAGAATAACTTGGTCAACTTTCCCACTTTCTCTAGTACAGAAATTTTGGAAAGAAGTGCAAGATGAAATGAACAGGATATTAAATATTAACTGGACAATCACAAAAGAAATGGCAGTACTAGTAAAAAAGGGAGATTTAAGAGAATTTAGAGAAATAAAAGTAGCAGCATTGGAAAGCGCTCAAGCAGTCATTGTATTGGGTTGGAAAGAAGCAGCAAAATGGACGATACAGAATTGGTATTGGTACATAGTGGACCACATTTACTTTGAAATTATGGAGGTAAGGATGAATATGTATAATGAAAATAAATTGAAGAAACTGATGGAACGATGGGACATGGCGAGAGGTTATATGACAAGCAGAATTTGTGATCTAGCCATAAAGAATAAATTAGAATCACTCTTCGATATGTAAATAAAATGCAGATCCAGGGTTAGAAGAATGTTAAAGATGGTTGTACAGAGCCTCCAATTGGTGGTGGGGTATGTATGTTGTTAGGTGGTGGGTGCACCTTCACAGGGCACTGTTTTGTGTTGTATGATGTGCAGTCTGTGTGTGTAAACATTTAAAAAACTAATTAAAATATTTTTTTTAAAAAAACTTTCTCTACTTTCAGGTGGTAGAGAAGCTGATCCGGGGACTGGCAATGGAAGACAGTCGAAATATGTTTGCCCTCTTTGAGCGCAATAAACATGTAGATAAAGCCATTGAGAGCCGGGTGATTGTAGCAGATGTTTTGGCTAAGTTTGAGAGGTAGGAAAAACCATTATACTTGGGACTTCAAGTGTGTAAGACAGTGATGGCGAAGCTTTTTTTCCCCGGGTGCCGAAAAAGCCTTCACACGTGCTATCGTGCATGCACGAGTGCCCACATGCAAAATGCAATGCCTGGGGAGGGTGAAAACAGCTTCCATTGCGCCCTGGAGACCCTCTGGAAGCCGGAAAATGCCTGGTTCTAAACTTCTGGTGGGCCCAGTCAGCTCATGTTTCTCCCTTCCCACACTTCAAAGGCTTCCCTGGAGGCAGAGGAGGGTAGAAACCTCCTCCCCCATCCCCCCAGAGGCTCTCTGGAAGCCAAAAACCATCCCAGAGCCTCTGTGCGAGCCAAAAATCAGCTGGCTGGTACACACTTGCATGTTGGAGCTGAGCTAGGGCAATGACTCGGTGCCAGCAGATATGGCTCTACGTGCCACCTGTGGTTCGCCATCACTGGTGTAAGATATATCTGTAAAGTTGTGTGTCCATAGTGTGAAAATACCCATACAAATTATTTAGGCTTCAGCCCCTCTCTTTAAGTTTAGTCTTCATTTTTTGCTAAGAATTTAGTCTGTGTTTCTTGCTAAGAAGGCCAAGGCTCATTTGCAATATCATGCTTCATATATCTAAATCTGTACTCACAGAGATTTATAAATAAATCCTGGACAATGGAGGGTGAAGTGTTTTTAAGCCCCTTCAGGTCCACTCTCACCCTCGATGTGGGCCATATATCACCTCATTAGCTATAATGCCTCAAGTTACTTGCCACAAATTTTATCAACATCTCATAACTTGCCTTTTCCTCCTTATGCTGCTATTTGCAGTGATGTGAACATGCTGGTGGTGTCCAGTGAAGGGCTATCAAATTTTTTACTACCACACTCTGAGCACGGCTTATGCAGGACGCCCTGCATTTTCTTTCAACATCTTTCAGTGCAAATTGGGTGCTCTGGGGTGGACCTCCATTTTCTCTGCCCCACTGTGTTCCCCCTCATCCAGGCATCAGCCCACCCCTGGTGGTGTCCCATGTGCTGAGCTCTTCTAAATGTTAGTTGCAAGTAGTAGTTCTCAGTAACATTCCTGTGACATCTCAGTCATTGTCTTGATCCATAATCCAAATAATAATGATTATTATTATTATTATTATTATTATTATTATTATTATTATTATTTATTAGATTTGTATGCCGCCCCTCTCTGAGGACTCGGAGCGGCAAATGATCACCAAACTCTCCTCCTCTGTGTTTAGACTTTCTGGATCTATGGAAGAAGATGTAGACGGCCATTGGCAGCTGTATTTTAAACTCTATTGCTTTCTCGATGTTGAAAATGTTCCCAAGGAAGGAGTGGAATTTGCCTTTATGTTTGAGCAGGTAAGCCCTTCCACGAGACAGACTAAGCAGCTACAACTTCATTGGGTGAAAGATGGATATAGCATGTTAGCAAATGACGGAAATTAACCAGCAGTGGGATTGGAGAGGTTTCCTTTTAGCCCAAGGGGTCTGTTTTAGGTGAAATTATTATTATTATTATTTATTAGATTTGTATACCACCCCTCTCCGTAGACCCTCTGTTTGTTAGTAATGCCAAGCAAACTTCCAAACTTAATCAACAATGGGAAATTCTTTTAAAGCTCACCCAGTTAGTCTTTGACAAAAGTTGGAGTTATCGTGAGGCTGAAAAACAGGTCTATTTCAGAGTTCAATACCAATAGCTTGAGGTGGTATTGAGGGTCAGAACACACCTTCTCAAGCTGTTGCTGCCTTCTGTGCAGCCAGTTGGATAGCGGGCAATGAATTGATAAAGCCTTGTTTGCATTCCATAGATAGGAGGCTTATTTAAAAAACAAACAGAATTGGGGGGGGGGGGGGAAAGGTGGGAATTCCATATTCCCTAGAAGTGGGAGTTTTTTATGCAGTTAGTGACAAGCATTGATTAGGACTGGGTTAGGGCAAGGAGAATGATCATCGAAATGGAGCCCCTCCCTTATGAAATCAGGTTGCAACGCCCTGGTCTCTTCAGCCTTGAAAGACGGCGTTTAATCGAAGTGTATAAAATCATGCATGGGATAGAAAAGGTGGATAGAGAAAAATTCATTTCTCTATCACACAATACTAGGATGAGAGGGCACTCCCTAAAGCTCATAGGTAAGAAAAGTGAGGACAAATAAAGGGAAATATTTCTCTACCCAGAGGGTCGTTGGTTTATGGAATTCACTTCCAGAAGAGGTGACAGCTGTCAGCCTGGATAGCTTCAAGGCAGGATTAGACAAATTCATGGATGCCAAGTGTATCGGTGGTTATTGAAACGCCAAGTGCCGCTTCTATGTTGGTTGAGGCAGGCAGGATTCCCTTGGGTACCATTTGTTGGGGGTCAGGGGAAAGGGAGGGTTTTGCCTTTTCTGTCTGCTCAAGATCCTCAAGGACAATTGGTGGACCACTGAGTGTCACAGAATGCTGGACTCAGCATGGCTCTTATGTTCTTAAGACCCAAATTATAATATTGTAATTACGATAGAATGGAATTTCAAACTCAGATGCTATTGAATATCTTACAGGTTTTAATCATAATAGCTGCAAACACACGTTTTGCACATTTCAGTGCTAATCTCACCTTTGAGGTATATCCTGAAATGTGATACTATTTACTATACTGCACTCCACTCCACTATATAAAGATACAGTGGTACCTCATGATAAGAACCCGGGGTTCGGAAATTTTTTGCCTCTTCTTACGAACATTTTTCGGCTTATGAACCCACCACAGATCGCAAAATGGCGCTCCGCTGGGCGCCACCCGCCCGGCTGTCACCTTTTAAAAGAGCTGGGGGGCTTCTCGGCGTTCTCCCGAACCTGAACTTTTCGGGTTCGGGAGGCCTCCGAGAAGCGCCACCGCCCGGCTATCACCTTCTGAAACAGCCGGAGGGCTTCTCGGCGTTCTCCCGAACCCGAACTTCCGTGTTCGGCGTTCAGGAGAACGCTGAGAAGCCCCCCAGCTGTTTTAAAAGGTGACAGCCGGGCACCCAGCGGAGCGTCATTTTGGGATTTTTTTTTTTGCACGGATTAATTGCTTTTACATTGTTTTCTATGGGAAACAATGTTTCGTCTTACCAATGTTTCACCTTACGAACCTACTTCCGGAACCAATTAGGTTCGTAAGACGAGGTATTACTGTATATAGAAGGCTGGGAATAATTGTTGCTTTTGACATTCTAACAGGCGCATGAAAGTCTCATTGACGGTCACTTCCCAGGCCCAGAGGAGACCCTGCAACACTTGGCATCACTCAGACTGCAGTACCTTTATGGGGACTATTTCAAAACCGCCTGGTCCCTGGACAGCGTCTATCCAGTGAACCGTCTGAAGTCGAAAATCCTGCAGTCGATGAAGAGTAGTGGCTCCAGCAGCCAAGTCCTGGAGAGAAGGCGAACTAGCTTCCTGGAGGGCACTCTCAAGCGAGGCTTCAAAACCGGCTCCGTCAAGAAGCAAAAAGTGGAAGAGGAGCAGATGGTAGAGATGTGGGTGAAAGAAGAACTGTCAGCAGCTCGGGCCAGCATAACGGAAAAGTGGAACAAGCTGCAGGGGTTGCTACAGCAACAGGCCATGGTGGCTTACATGGCAATCATGAAAGAATGGTCTGGTTACGGCTCCACCCTCTTTGACGTTGAAGTAAGAGCAGACATGGAAGCATTTATTTTATTTTACTTTATTATTTTATTTTATATTTTATTTCATTTCATTTCATTGTTTTATTTTATTTACTTTACTATTACTTTACTGTTCTGTCTGGGTGCCCCCAGACTTCAGCACCAACTGGAAAAAACAGCCAGACACGCTGGTAGAAACAAAAGCACTTTATAATTTGAAAATAAACACAGAGGAAAACCTGTTCTTCCCCACAGGCAGGCTATGAGCCTTCACAGCAGACCTCTTGCTGGCACACCCACCTTTTCCCCTCAAGGTTTCAGTATTCAAAGTCACAAGCCAGAATTCCAAGACGCCAAAGATCACAGCCAGGTCTCACGACTCCCAAAGATAATTCTCCACAAACCAGGAAGGGTGGGTCTGCCTTTTTAGCCTTTCTGGAGAGCACCACACCCAAACCCAGCTGTTGCCCATTCAGTGCTTGAAGTACCTGGCTAATTGTCCCCTTCGTTGGGTTGCCCTTCTCTGCCGGAAATCTATTATTCCTTGTGCCTGGTCATCTAAAGAATCCAGGCTGCTTGCTAGGGAGAGCTCCCCCTCGGGCTGAGATTCCTCCTCCTCGTCTCCCTCCTGTTCCTCATCCTCCCCCCCTGAGCAGAGAGCCGGCAGAGGGTCAGCCGTTCCCTGTTCCTCATCCTCCCCCTCTGAGCAGAGAGCCGGCAGAGGGTCAGCCGTTCCCTGAGGGGCCTCAGACGGAATCACAACACCTTACTATTACTTTACTTTACTTTGACTTATATGCCGCCCTCTCCCGCAGAAGTCAGGGCGGCTCACAACAATGAACCAGTACAATAAAAGAGTCAAATTCAAATGTTAAAACAGTTTTTAAAAACCCCATTGATATAACCCCACTATAAGCAATAATAACCCAAAATGATTAATAATAATTAAAAAACCCTGATGAAGACAATAATGTACAATCGTACCAAAAGAGGTATCGGCCAGAAGTAAGCTGTTAATTCTCACAGCCCCCAGCCCTGTCGGCAGAGCCAGGCCTTCAAGGCTTTTCGGAAGGCCAGTAGGATACAGGGAGTATGGACCTTAGGAGGTAGTTGGTTCCATAGAGCCGGGGCCACCACAGAGAAGGCTCTCCCTCTCAGGTCCGCCAATGTCATTGCTTAGTCAACGGGATCTGGAGAAGGCCAACTCTGTGGGATCTAATTGGTCTCGGGGGTATGTGGCGGTCCCGTAAATAGTCAGCTCCTAAGCCATGTAGGGCTTTATAGGTAATAACCAACACCTTGAATTGTGACCGGAGACCAATTGGTAACCAGTGCAGCATATGGAGTGTTGGTGTTATGTGGATGTATCTAGGTAAACAGCTCGTGCAGCTGCATTCTAGATTAGCATGTGTGGGATAAAGCCCTGTGATGCTCAGCAGCAGCAGCATTGTCTCTACATATCTCCGTAGCCCTAAGGGTCGTGATGATGTTTTGTGTTTCCCCTCACAAATCTGTTAATTGTTTTGGGGGCGTGTGTGAAATACTGGCTTCTATCACTAGTTCTGTGTTCCACGTGGACAATCCAAGGAAGGAAACATAGCATGAAACAAAAGGTTTTTGCCTTTTCAGTATCCCCAGCTGCCAAGGAAGGAAGGAAGGAAGGAAAGGAGGGACAAGGTAAAGAAGAAAACTGGGATGGCAATAAGGAAAAGAAGGAAGCTGGGAGTGAACAAGCAGTATGTTCAGTAGATTTGTCTTGAGAGATTCAGATGATACCTTTTGTATTCAGGATCAGGAAAGTTACTTGGTTTCTGGAATCACCTGCTATTTGCAAAACATTTATTTCAAGTTCCATTTCCTTCCCTTTCCAAAATTGCTGCTGCTCCTTTTCCAATTGATCCCACACATTTAATAACTCTTAAATTGACATTAGTGGCTAAAAAACCTTAGCACAAAGTATAGAACAAGCTAAGGACTGGATAATTTTGTATCTCTCATCTCTCTCCCCCCCCCCCTCCCTGTTTGTAATTGAGAAGTCTTTGTATTAAAAGGTAGCATAGAAACTTTCTGAGTAAAGGAGCCATTTAAATTTAATATTGTTCATCGGTTGTTTTGAAAAATATTGACAAAAAGCACTAGTGGTAAAAGAAGGGTTGAAGGAGGCTGAGACTGGAGCAGGGAAAAGATAAGGTTTATTCATCACCTACTTCCTGTCAGTTTTGGCCCAAAGCAATTTCCTTAGTTACACCATCCCTGTTTGCTAACACTTCTTGGTTCTTTTTTGGACAGTGCAAAGAAGGGGGCTTTCCAAATGACCTTTGGCTCAGTGTCAATACAGAGAATGTGTCATTGTACAAACGGGGAGAGGCAAAGCCTCTGGAAACATTCCAGTATGAGCAGATTATCTTCTTTGGAGCTCCCCAGCCCAACACCTTCAAGCTGACTGTGGATGAAAGAGAGATGTACTTTGAAACACCCCAGGTACGTTTTTAGCCATTCTTGTCTCAAGAATTTATATAGTTCAAAAATGACTCTCCTGAGACAGGATGGGTTAGATCAGTGGTTCTCAAACATTTTGGTGACAGGATCCCTTGACATTCTTAAAAATGATTGAAAATGAATTATAGAATACAGTAAACCTATCAATACTAGGTATTAAAATTGAGAAAAATTAGAATATTTGATTTTACAGGCCCCTTGGAAGGGTCTCAATGACCCCCCAGGAGTTCCCAGACCTCACCTGCCAGGCTAGAATAAGTATAAGGTAGAGCAGTTAATTATAGAACTTCAATTGGAAAATTAGGTGGCTAGTAAGAATATCAGGCAATCCCTTCATAGACCATGTTTTCCTTCTGTTATTTGTTCCATATTCGAAGCAAACTTTTAATATATACAGTAATACCTCGTCTTACGAACCCAATTGGTTCTGGAAGTAGGTGCGTAAGGCGAAAAGTTCGTAAGACGAAAAATCGTTTCCCATAGGAAACAATGTAAAAGCGATTAATGCATGCAAAAAGTCCGGACGTCTGACGTCAAAGCTCCACCCATGGAATTCCCTATTGGGATTCCCCACCTCCTTTCCAGCCTCCAGATCGGCCGAAAACAACGGCGCTCTGCCGAGCAGCACCACCCAGCTGTAACCTTCTAACTGTAACCTCCGGAACCCGAACCCGAACCTGAACTTCCAGGTTCGGGAGAACGCCGAGAAGTCCCCCGGCTGTTTCACAAGGTGACAGCCGAGCGGCGACGCCCAGCGAAGCGCCATTTTGCGGGGTTCGTAAGCCGAAAAAAGTTCGTAAGAAGAGGCAAAAAATTTCCAAACCCCGGGTTCGTATCACGAGTTGTTCATATCACGAGGGGTTCGTATCACGAGGTACCACTGTATTTGGATAATTGTGGATAGATTAGCAAGGGCTTCTGATCAAATAGTGAGAAAAATAATCTTAAAACTGCCAGTTAGCTTTCTCTGAATACTTAGTGTATGAGAAGGGAAATTCCTTTCCTAAGATTATGATAGCAGTACAAATGAGTTTTTTAATCTCTTTATTTATACCTCATATCTTAAGCTGTAAAATGGGCATTTTAAGCAGTTACAAAAACATTGAGGAAAGGTAGAAATTTAATAATGATCTAAAAACTGTTTAGCAATGACAGTATCACGACAGAAAACTTTAATTGATTACTTGATTTAGCCACTCTGATATCTATGTGCTGATGCCATCTTCTCTTACTTCCAGCCAGCGCAATTGTTATCTATGCTTATTGGAAATTATAGATGCTACCTATCAGTACTCATTTGGGGAACCCTAAATTGTGTATTGAAGGCTTTCATTTCAATCACAATCTAGCACGAATAATGGGGGCACAGTGGTTAGAATGAAGTACTGAAGGCTACTTCTATCGCCTGCATCTCAAGGTTGACTCAGCCTTCCATCCTTCCGAGGTCGATAAAATGAGGACCTAGATTGATGGGGGCAATATGTTGACTCTGTAAAGAGCTTAAGAGAGGGCCGTGAAGCACTGTGAAGCAGTATATAAATCTAAGTGCTATTTCTGTTTCTAGCATTGTTGTTTTGTAAAATATGTCTTCAACTTGTCTTGGACCCTGTGAGAATCCAGTGGCATCGTAGTTTACAAAAGAGGTACGATAATTCTCTTTATTTCATTAGGTGGGAGAAATAATTAAAATCATGAAGGCCTACATCAATATGATTGTGAAGAAATGCTGTAGCATCAGATCAGCCACCAGCTTGGACAGCCATGGGAGTATCTGGATGAGGTGATTGGATTTGCAGAGTCAGTTATGCTGCTGAGAAGGACCTGTGGTGTGATTCAGCCAAATTTGTAGCAGATTCGTTTTTGTAAGAAAATGTTACTCCAGAATTCTCCTTCCAGCATCTTGCCCAACAGACACATAAAGGGTTAGCGTTGAACATCCTGACCTTTCATAATTAAAATTAGAACATCACAGGCCAGATCCTGAGACAGTTTTATGTGGGGTTTTCCAGACGCCACTCTTGGGGCTCAGATGTTACTGTGAGGACCCCCTTTTTTGCTCAAAATATCATCATGTGAAAACCCTTTTTGCAATAAAAGCAGAGAGAGTTGCTAAGTTAATATCAGCAAGAATTCCACCCCTGAAAGAGATTTTGTTAGCTCTTCTCCTTGGGTGGAGGCATGTGTGATTTCTCAGGAACGAGCTGCTACATCTCAACAGACTTCATCTTCCCAAGACTGTTACCATCTTCAGTGGCTTCAAGCAATGAACTTCAACTTTCAAATCAGTTTTCAGTACGTCACAAGGCCGCATAAATGTAAAGACACGGCACTGTTCCTTCTTGAAGTCCTTCGTAGTTTTTCATGCTGCATGTTTGGGGAAGTGCCACTTAGTAGAAAAATACTTACCTGGTTCATTCAGAGGATAAAGTCAAATTTTATATTCATCTGTGTGCTGCAAGCTCTCTTCCTTAGCAAGGAGTTTGGGCTTTGCGGAGTTTTAAAAAAACGTTTAATTTTTCTGCACTGCCATCATATATAAGCAATGGGAAGAACTGGTGGCAGAAATAGCCTCCTTGATGAAATTGTAACTGAATATAACTATAGGGTGCCAGGCTGGAGGCAGATACTCTGAGCCTAGGGTTAAATGTGATTTGTGTAGAAAATAACACATTGGCTCACTTGGCGCTGAAAATATTTTTGAAAATCCTTAAACGAAATACTGCGATGAAACGCTCTTGAATTCCTTGCGAAGAAAACAGAGGCTCTGAACACTTAATGCTGTTTCTGCAAAATAAACAGGTTTATCTTCAGATCTAATTTATCTGGATTTGAGAGCAACAAGAAATAAAAGAAATTAGAGACAAAGTATGAACATCTGGCGCTCTTGGTGCTGTCCAGAGGCTTTGGATTAAAACTCCCCCAGCCCCTTTCTGTCTACGGCAGCTAAAAAGAATCAAAATGTCAGAGACTAGTGTTATCTGGCCTCTGTCCCAATGTAAGTATTATTTCAGAGTTTATAACCGAGACATCCAGGCCCTTGAATTGTGTGCCCCTGCCTAGTCCTGAATTTATATTACTTTCAATCATAGCACAAATATTTGGCACTCATAATACAGCTAAGTAACATGTCCCAGACTGGGCTTTCTCCTGATGCATTAACTTCAGCTCTTGGATGTCCCAAAGGTGCTGTTTTTCCCCCCAAGAGGCAACAGGACTTTCTGATTTTTCTTGGAAGACGTTTCACTTCTTATCCAAGAAGCTTCTTCTGCTCCGTAGACATTTGGCTATTGATGTTCCCCAGGCTAAGGAATGATGAAGTAGAGATGTCCATCTTACCACCTTCTGGGAATTTTACATGCTGCATGTCTGGGGAAGTGCCACGTGACAGGAAAACATTGATCTGGTCCATTCAAAGGATAAGGTTACATTTTATATCCAACTGTGTGCTGCGGAATGTCCAGCCCTCCCAGAACCCATTAAAAAATGTCCCTCTGCAAAGGATATCCCAATGACCTTCCATTCTCTCCTGCCTCTGGGATTGCAAATGAGGAACATGGCCAGATGAACCAAATTTCAGATGATCACAATTGTCATCTTTTCGTTCTCTGCCACAATGGAGGAACGATTAGAGACACCCCCAAATATTTGGTGCACGTAATGTGATTACATCGGTCAGGCTGGGATCTAAACTTCACAATGCCTCTCTGTAGACATTGCCTTAATATGCCAGACTCAGTATCATCGGTTGCATCCTTTCCGTTTCTGGACATGGAACCAGGGGAGACTGGTAAAAGAGACATTTGACCGTATTTTTTTGGTTCAGTATGTTGACAAGGATAGGCTTCCTCTCAACCAAGCGCCCTCCGAATGGATCTAGAATTTCCGGTCACTGCAGCTGCCATGTTGTATATTGGGCCGTGCCGATTTTAACTTTTCACACATGGAGGGCACCACTTGGAGGAAGCCTGGACTTCAGTCTCCATGGTCCATATTGCTCTGCTCCCTTGAACCTGCAATACTACTGTACTGCTATAGCCTGGCTCACGGGTTGCTGCAGGCAGCTGAAACCCAATTGGGAATGTAACAGACATGAATTGTATTGCAGATTTATTTCTGCACTTCTTTTGTTTAATTTGTAACTGGCTTTACAAAATGGAGGTTTAATAAATTATTGATTGCGTACTTTCTTTTAGGGTTTTTTTTTGTTGTTTAAAGACTTAGTTTGAAGCAATGAAATGTTTCTTGTGATTTCCCTCCTCTCTCTCTCTCCCATCATAATCAGCATTTTAAAGAGCCAGGTTAGAGTGCAGCACTGCAGGCTACTTCAGCTAGTTCAGCAGTTCAAATCTCACTGCTGGCTCAAGGTTGACTCAAGTCTTCCATCCTTCTGAGGTGGGTAAAATGAAGATTGTTGAGGGCAATATGGTGATTCTGTAAACCGCTTAGAGTGGGCTGTAAAAGCACTAGGAAGCGATATATAAGTCTAAATGCTAAAAACATTGCTTTTTAGAAACTCTAAAGCATTTATTAACCTCTAATTTGGTAAGGAAAAAATGCTTTGTGATCAGGATTTGATGGAGAATATTAAAACAGCTTTCCCTGGGTCACGTTTTGGTAATTAAAAAAAATCATTTTCAGGGAAGATGAATTAGCACATGCTTCCTTAAAATGTCATAATTTTGTTTGATTTCCCATAGGACTTGCTTAACCCTATGTCCAAACTCCTGAACCAGATTAGCCTTATGTGACCTGGCCTCATCCAATTAAGCAACTTTAAATAACAATTTAAAGTTAAATTTTGAACTAGATACCTTTTTAAAAAATACCTTTTCATAAGTTCTTAGAACATTATGAACGCTCTTCTCAGTAGCAGCTCAAAGCAACATAGATAAAAGGGGTCCCTAAGACGAGCAAAATTTCAAGCTTCTATTTACAGTAACATTTTTTGTTACTGGAACTCTAAACTACAATCTGTTAATTCACAGAAATGAACGGCAAGGCTCCAAGAACAATGAGGTGTGTGCAATTCATGATGGTCTTTTCCACTTTCGCTGCTCTTAATTCTGACCCCCAGAGATATGGGCCAGGCTTAACAAACGGGAATAAGTTCACAAGCCATGCAAGGCACAACACGTTGTGCGATATAGACGGAAGCCTCTGTGTTACACTCCTAATTTGATTGCCTCTCATTTTCCTTGAAAGACAGTTATTGATTCAGGGATGTGCAGGCAGAAAGACAGGCCTGTAGAAGAGGAAGGTGCCTTTGCTAATGGCAACACTTATCAAGCAACACAAATTAGTGGAAAGCTACACCATCGTGTTAAAGCCACACTTTAAAGAAGCCACACAGATAATATCCGAGAGGAAAATGCATTTTTTTTTATTTGAACTGGGTTACATGTTGCCTTCTGTCAGCACATGGAGGCTTTGCACCACAAAACACTTTAGTAACGGATTCTTGTTTCCATCACTGGCCATCTTTATGAGTACTGAAGACACATCCATCAGTTTCATTGTTGTCATCATTACCAGGCAACTCTGGTCCAGAAGCTATCAAAAGCATATTTTTATTCTACAAGAGCTCACAAAAGAAGGCACAGCAAATAGCAGCCAAGAACTAACATCTGGAGAGCAGCTCTAGCAATACAAATGCACAGCTTTACCAACATTTGGAAAATACACAAGGGAAACCAGGTGTACAGTGATCCCCCGATCATTGCGAGGGTTCAGTTCCAGGACCCCTAGCAATGATCGGGTTTTCGCGAAGTAGCGCTGCGGAAGTAAAAACACCATCTGCGCATGCGCAGATGGTGTTTTTACTTCCGCAGCGCTAGCGAGGAGCCGAAGATTGGGGTTCCTGGGAAGGGGACTCAGCTTGTCCGCCGCCCACTCGCGCATCGCCCGCCCACGCCGTTCATTCTCGCCGCTTCCCAGCTGAGTCCTGAAGCGAATTCGCTTCAGGACTCAGCTGGGAAGCGGCGAGAATGAACGGCATGGGCGGGCGATGCGCGAGCGGGCGGCGGACAAGCCGTTCGCTCGCGCTCGCTCGCGCCACTTCCCAGCTGAGTCCTGAAGCGAATTCGCTTCAGGACTCAGCTGGGAAGCGGCGAGAATGAATGGCGTGGGCGGGCGATGCGCGAGCGGGCGGCAGCGAGGAGTTTGCGTGGGCGGTGGGGAAACTCCTCGCTGATGCCCGCCGCTCGCCCTCCCGCCAGCAAGAGGGGGAAGACCTAGGAAAGCCGCCCAGCAGCTGATCTGCCCGGCGCCATCTACGCATGCGTGCCCATAGAAAAAAAGGGCGCCCATGCGCATATGGTGTTTTTACTTCCGGGTTGCAAAATCGCCATATAGCCATTTCGCAATGATCGGGGTCGCAATACCCGGGGGATCACTGTATTTTCTTCCGAGGAGTCATGGATTGGATTGAGATTAATTTATCTGAATTCAGGGGAAGTCCCTTGAAGTAGAAAATAAATCATGAAATCCCCTGCAATTTAGGAAGAGAAATACATATAGACCAGATCTAATTCATGGCCCTCAAGAGAAGTGGATGAACAATTTTAGCAATAAAATTGGGGAACTGTCAGCTACAGGTCTATAGCTAAATCTAGAGAGGTTCACAGGCAACTTTGGCAATAGAAATTTTGAGGAGGCAGGATGGAAGGAAGGAAACATCCCTGTCCTGTCTCCAGTAGGAAACCATTCTCACTCTCATTCATCCCAGAAAAGGGAAAAGGAAAGAAAATGTCTCCTGCTCTGTGTAGCTCAGCTTCTTCATTTAGGTCCTCAGGCTGTGCTTCCCAGAGGCAGCCCAAACTCAGCTAGAGTTCACGATGGAAAGCTGCACTCACCAGATGTGTCCCTTGTTCTGGTTTTATGAAGGAACATTTTTCACCCTGTCTCTTGGCTGCAATCAATAACTAAGAAGCACATAGAGACATAGGGATGCAAACATGCTAAGCAGGTCCTTGATCTTAGGCTGGAAAGCTGCCAAGAAAATTTGCAAGAGGGGTTGAAAGATACCCCAGCCCCACTCCCAGTAGCCATGGCAAATTCTTTTGCTTCTACTATTCTTCATTCCTTGGGAATGGGGAGCAGACTGGGAAGCCTAGCTCCTAGGTGGGGCCTTCACTCTCAGCCACTACTCTGCATCATCAAGAGCAAGACAGTTGTGATTTGCAGGAGTGAGGATTTCCTTGTCCAAATCCAGCAAGGCAATCCCCAAACAATTCCTCCAACACACAGAACACAGAACAGACAAACACACCCCTGGGGAAACACAGCTGCTGCGTTTTCCTTCTGGAGGTAAGCACGGACAACCACCACTCCAGAGCCAAAGCTGAGACTGGTTTCTGTTAAAAACAACAACTCACACCTATCTCCCACATCTCGCTCTGCTCCAGGACAAAACTCAGAAGGGGGCACATTTTGAACAAGGAGTGGCCGCAGAACCGAAATCCAGGGAATGCTTTGCCAGTAACTGCTACTAATGGAGGAAAGTTGGCCTTCAACAAGTGATGGTCTTATAGCGGAGATTTGATTAAAGAGATTAAAGCAGTTGAAAGCTATTGAGGGGGTGGGAATACAGCACACTACTTCAATAAGTAGATGAGATAGGCCAGCTAGCATCACCTTTGCTCCTATAGCTTCTACGAGAGAGAAGGAAATATTTAATCCTATTTGAATTAGGAAGCCACGCCCACCAGGTCTCTCTCTCCCCCTCTCTTACATATCAAACCTAAGTAGCGTTGGGTGGGAACTCGAAAGTCCCTTGACAGGCAAACTACAGCAGCTTCACCAATCCAAGGCTGGGTCGTGGCAATACACATCTCTTCAACTCAGATTCGACCAGCACAGGATTGCACAGCTCCCAGAGCTGGACCAACACAACCACCTCACTACAGCAGATGTAAGCTCCTGCCTTTCTCTCAAGATATGCTTTGCTTTCCCCTTCTTAACCGGCTCTCTATGCTTCTTTTAGACAGGAAAGTTGTGGGTGGAGGATTACTGGGTGTAATCCTATATTGTTCAAGCAGCAGCAAAGATTGGGGAAAGAGTTTTCCACGACTCTCAAGAGAGAGCAGGGATGATACTCCAAGAGCCCCATCACCTCTCAGACTTGCCGTTACTGGCCTCCCCTTTCCTCTCTTGCCCACATCCACAGACGTGGAAGCCACTGCTGTTTCTAGAGATCAGATGCTCCTATGCCCAAGCCTTTCCTCTAGCAGCCGAAAGGAGGTCTGGAGATGGAAAAAGAAGCCTCGATTCAAAGCCGGAGCTCCTGCCAGCCCTTTCGTGAGACATCTGCCCAAGAAAGTAAACTTTCCTTCCTTGTCCTCCGATGACCAAAAGGCACCACGTGTGGTGAAACAGGAGAATAAAATCAATTACAGGAGAAATACAGGCTCCCACCAAAGGGGCAGATAACATTTCTGGGCACGCTTGCCCCCCCCCCCACTGCTTTGACTTTGGCTTGGAGAATCTGAAATGCTTTCTTGCCGTATCTAACCCTGGCAGTAGCAAATAGTGCTATTGGCACGGAGAGTACAAACGCGGCTGTTGGCAAGAAAAGCTGGCTCCCTCCAAGGCCGGTGTGGAGGGTGGGGAAAAGCCTGACAAGGAGCCACACACCACATTTACACAACTTCTCCCCGGACGGGCTCAGATATAAAGCCGGAGCTCTCCCAAGCGAGAGCGCCAGCAGCTGGTCCAAGGACTACTGGGAGAAGATGCCTTTGAAACGGATCTTGTCCTCGTCCTCTTTCGCACGCAGGCGGGCCTCCAAGCTGCGCAGCTCCCGGGTTACCACTGGGGTCAGCGATGGATCCAGCTGCAAAACCTTGGCAAAATCGGCCTGAGCCTCAGCTGCGTTCCAGACGGCTGCATGAGCCTTGGCTCTCTTGAAGTAGGCTTTGACGTTATCTGTGGGGGGAGCGGCCATTTCAGTAAACCAGGCGGGATCCATGGCCTCTTGACGCCAAAGACCCCTGGAGGCCTGCTCTAGCTCCAGCCTTGATGTTTCTCCTCCCCATTAGACAGCCACATTTTAAATATCTCTCCCTTTCAAACCCACCCTGGCTCTTCGGTAGCTCACAAGCCTCCTTACCTTCATACTTGTTGAGAATAGAGGAGCAGTGATCCAGCACTTCGTAGTACTCCTCATTCAGCAGCTTACACTGACAGTAATTCAACAATAAAGGAGTGATCTGTTGGTCCAGCTGGATCCAGTCGGGAGATCCTGGCTGCTCCTATGGCAGGAACAAGAGAAAGGGAACAAAGCATGGGTCAGTTGTAGCAACAGCTGACCACAGGGCAGAACCCTTGTAGGCTGGCCTGGGACAGAATTTCTTGTGGCGGCAGCAAAGTCAAATCACATGCAGCCAGCGGAAGGGAAAACTTGTAGCAGACAACTTGCCGTGGCCAACTAACCACGTCCAATTCGCCATGGACAACTCACTGCAGGACAACTGCAGGGACAAGGAGAATTCAGGAATTCAATTTAACATATTTTTTTTCAGAGTATAAGACGCACTTTAGTTTTTTGGGAGGAAAATAGGGGGAAAATCTACCTATCAGGTATTCATCTGGTAGCACATTATTTTATCCCCTGATTGGGGCTTAAAAAAAAACCTTATTCGGAGCGAGTGGCAATGAAAAAAAGCCTGCGAAGAAAAAACCTAGTAGCCATGAAAAAGCCTGCAATCTGGTAAGAGCTAGGAGATTGTTAGCACCTTATTATGGAAAAAAGCCTGCAAGCTGTGATCGTTAGCGCCTTGTTAGGGCTTGAAAAAAAAGCTTCGAAAAGCTACATTCAGAGTATAAGATGCACCCAAATTTTCAGCCTCTTTTAGGAGAGGGAAAGGTGCATCTTATACTCTGAAAAATACAGTAATTATTTAAAATACTTTAAAAAATATTTTAGTTTTTTCATTCACATTCCATTTTGCTCCTCCTTTAGTATCATGAGTCTATTCCACTGTTCCTTCAATATCAGTGTAAATATTTTTGTATGGCAAGTTGTCCTGAAGAGAGCTGACCATGACAAGTTTTCCAGTGGAGAATGGGCTGTGACAAGTTGTCACAGACCCTGTGGCCAAACCCTTAGGAAATTGTAAAAGATGGTAAATGGGAGGGAAAACCTGAACCTTTTCCCACACAAAACAGCCTGTCTTTTTAAAACAATCTTGCAATAGAATGACAGAAGAAAATTTCAAATGCCAATTTCTACAGGGAAAAATGTAGCCAAGGAGGGGGTAAAAAACACACTGCAGATTTCATGTTGCACACCAGTCTGCTAGCATCATGTTCAGGCTGACTAGGGAGCCTTTTCATGCGTGTGTTCTGATGAAGAGAGACATTTGGCCTTCATGAGAAATTATGCTACAGAAGGCATTCTGGCTGCTTGTCAGATCCTGTCATGGTGCTGCATGAGTGAGGAAGGATGCTATTGCTTTGATAGGATTACTTGGAGGATACAATGCCTCTCTCCAATTGGAACTGGGCCAGGAGTGCCCCAGAGTAGCTGAGCAAGAAAAGTTCCAATGGTTTAGCAGGGATCTTCCTTACTAGTGAGTATGCGCAAAATGCAGATAGCACGTAGGCACATTTTTTTTTCAGATGAGGGCACCCCTGGAAATTTGGAGAATACTGTATGTGATGAGCACATGCATTCACAACAAGGCTGCCAGAAGAAAAATTTCCGGTAGCAAATGCATTTAGGTGTCCAGGAATTAACAAAATTAGCTACAATCCCAAAAAATCTTTGTTTGGGTCCAAATGTGTTGTTGCCTGACAACAACAGAAAATTTAACTTTGCAGAATTACCAGTTTCCTTTGCTTTTTAAAAGACTGAATAATCTTTATAAATTTAGGTAGGAAAGAGAATTTGGGGAACCCCAAACGATACACCTGAAAGCATAGCACTACCCCTACCCCCGTTCTGGGCACAATAAAACCAATGTTGAATAATTAGGAACCCATATGGACCAAACAGAAGAAATCCCATTCACAGATTGTTCAATCAAGGGCAAACATTGTTCTGGCCAGGCCAAGCTTTATGAAAATGACCTGACTGACTATATTTGTATCTGTACAATGAAACGAGTTAGATGTTCTGCTTAATCTAGGGTGGAAATCCCTCCCTGATTGGCATTTGCTGCCCTGAATGTTATGCAAGTGAAACCCTTAACCCTACCTCCAACCCGCAGGGAGCCTCCCCATCAGTCACCTTCATTTGCAAGTTCTTAAGGCAAGCAATTGCATCGTAGTACTTGGCAGAGGCCTCTTGCACTTTGCCTTCCTTGAAGAGCTCATTGCCCTCTTGGTGGATCAGGGGCACAGCCTTCATCTTCTCTTCATCTGACATGGCCCATGGATCCTGTCGGTACATGCCAGGCCTTTCCACCTGGTGTGGCACAAGGCAACAAGCAAGGTTAGATCACGGTGCTAGAGAAAGCAGGGCCCTTAAGAAGCAGCCTGCTTTGGTCACCCCAGGCCCTAAGGCAGTGATGGCGAACCTTTTTTGTTTCACGTGCCAAAAGGGTGTGTGTGGATGTGCTAGCATGCGTGCACATGTCCACACCCTTTCCCTCTCCCCCCACATGTGCTGTCCCACCACATGCATACAATCCCTCCCACGTCCCCGCATTTCCACAGGCCTCACTGAAGCCTGGGATGTGAAAAAATGGCTCAACAGGCAAACCGGAAGTTTGGAAAATACACTTCCTGTTTGCCCGTTGTGCTGTTTTTTGCACTCCAGGGCTCCAGGAAGCTTCACTGAACCTTTCAGAGTGCAAAAAACAGCACAACAGGCAAACAGGAAGTACATTTTTCGAACTTCCAGTTTGTCCATTGGGCAAACTGGAAGAGGGGCAGCATAAAAATTGAATAAATAATAATAATTAATTAATAATAATAATAATAATTTTTTGCATCCGGAGGGTGAAACAGCCTTCTCCAAGGCTGAAAATCAGCTGGCCACCATGCACTGCAGCTGACATAGGGCAATGTCTCGCGTGCCCTCCAAATTGGCTCCGCTTGCCACCTGCAGGCCATAGGATCACCATCACGGCTCTGAGGTGTTGGAAAAGAACTAACGCAATGGATTGGGAAAGGCACTGGGGAGACCTGGATTTAAGGCCCTTTTCAGTGACAGAAGGCAACCCTATCTCACAAGGTTACTGTACGGAACAAAGAAGGATGTGGAGGTGCTGTGCATGCTGACTTCAGCTCCTGGAGGAAAAGTGAGATACATATGTATCTAACCAAAGAGTAAAATGCTTTAAAAGGGGGCCTCAAAGCTGAAAAAGTAGATGCAGGGTAAGAGGGAAAAGAAGGCCTTGCATTACTTCAAACAGCTGCTTTCCCTCACTGAGATAGCAAAAAGCAGGCCACTTTTCCCCTGAAAATAAGACCTGTTAAAACAATGGTGGGGTTATCTCATGCATTCCCACCTTCTATCTGAAGGCCTCTATCTCCTCCTTGCTTTGTGGAGCCATTTACTCAAGGAAGTAAGAGGCTCCACAAACATGTGAAGCCCAATCCCCCTTCTTGAGCCTGCCTAGCCCAGAGGGCCTCACCTTTCCTTCCCCCTCACCTTGAGCACTTCAAAGGCAAAGATGAGGGGCTGGGGGTTCTGCTGGAGATCATCGAGGTCCGAGTAACCCAGCGAATGATGCTCGTGCATCTGCGCAATGCCACAGCAATGCCGTTGTCCTTCCAGGGGATCTTTCCCAGCTGCAATGTTCCTCAGGCTCTTGGACACCATCGGATATAAGACCACATGCTGGAGAAGCAAGGGGTGGTGGTGAGAGAAAATGGCACAGGCAAGAGGGAATAAATGCATTTTCCCAATTGGGAAAAATAAATTATATGGGCACATTATAAAAGAAGGAAACCAAGTACTGTATTCTTTTACTCATTCCAGAATCAATACTACATCAAGGTCTTTATATTTGAGCCACAATAGAAGAATGTGGGTAGGACCTTTTTCCTACTTCTGACACTAACCAATGTTTTACACTGCAAAACTCTAATTCCATGCACACCATTCAGGCTGAAGGACTTGCTGCTTCCTTTTGTACAAGTTTAAATGGGAAGTGGCAAAGTTGTACGTATACATTTAACATCATATGTACCCTCTACATATAACACCAAAGCTATTGCTACTCTTAATTCTGTATTCATCAGACAAAACCTAAGACTGTATAGTGTATCAATTCTTGGGCAATGGGTTTTAGAGATCTCTGTTAAACAAGGGTATCAATAAGAAAACAAGCCAAGATGAAAAATAGCCTACAAGAAGAAACTTATGAGGAACCATTTGAGGTAATGGACATGTTTAGCTCAGAGGAAATTAGTGGGGAAACCTGATATCTGTCTCCAAATTTCTAAAGGATCCTGCTGCATAAAATAGGGCAAAGTTGTTTAGAACTGTTCCAGAATGAGAAAGAATATATTTAAATTATAAGGGAGATTTCAGCTGAGCATTAAAAAAACGTTTCCAACAGCCCAGATTGTCAGGGGCACAATGGAATTTCTTTTCCTGGAGTGTTGAGATGGTCATCCATCTAGGATGCTGAAGTATGGATTCGGGCACTTGCCAGTGGGTTAGGCTAAATGATCTCCTAGACCAGTGTTTCCCAACCTTGGCAACTTGAAGATATCTGGACTCTAACTCCCAGAATTCCCCAGCCAGCATTCGCTGACTGGGGAATTCTGGGAGTTGAAGTCCAAATATCTTTAAATTGCCGCGGTTGGGAAACACTGTCCTAGACACTCTCAACCTCATATTGTAATTTTTTAAAATTAAAACTTAAACAGGAAGGTAAAAGCCAACACAAACTATTGAACAGTAAGAAAAGACAAACAAATAACAAAAGAAAAAAAAGGTGCAAGAAAAGGGGGGGGGGAGATACAAAGGAATGGCTTTCAATATTCTTCACTGTGGTTACAAGTACAAATATATTTTGACCTTTCTCTGAAATTACATCATGTTACTTTTCTTTCTATAATCTACCCCAGTGATTTTCAACCTTTTTTGAGCCGCAGCACATTTTTTTACATTTACAAAATCCTGGGGCACATCACCACCCTAAGACACTCTTCTCTTTTTCCATCCGTCCCCTCCCCCCCCCTCTCTCTGTGTGTGTATACACACTCTTGAACCATTTCCAAAAACAGGTGAGGGCTGGGGGGTTTTTCTCTTATTCTTTGGGTGCTTTTTATCATATGCTTTAAATCAAGAGTCACTTCTCTCTCTCTCTCTCTCTCTCTTGTTTCTCTCTCTTTCCTCTCATTCTCTGTCTCAATCATTTTCTCATTTCTCTTTTTCCCTCCCCTTTTTTCTCTCATTTCTCTCCCTCCCTTCCTCTCCTTTTCTCTCTCTCTTGCTTTCTTTCTCTTTCTTTCTTTTCTCTCTTTCGCTCTCTCTTGCTTTCCTTCTCTCTCATTCTTGCTTTCTCTCTCTTTGTTTTCTTTCTCTCTTGCTTTCTCTGTCTCTCTCACTCTCTTTCTCTCTCTCTTGCTTTCTCTCTCTTGCTTTCTCTCTCTCTCTCACTCTCTCTCTCTCAGCAAAAAGTTGCGAGACCGGAACCTGAGCTTCCTTCTTCGCGGCACACCTGACCATATCTTGCGGCACACTAGTGTGCCACGGCACACTGGTTGAAAAACACTGATCTACCCTGTCTAATCATCATCATCAGGGGCAGGTTCCAGATTTTTCTACTGCTGGTTCTCTCAGGGTACTGCATGTGCAGTACTAAAAAAAAGCTTCTGCGCATGTGCAAAAAACAAGATGGCGCCATAGGCAAGGAGAACTGGCTCAGGGGCGTGAGAGGCCGGTTCCAGCAACCCAGGCCACCAAGTTACTAACAGTTCTATAGAACTGATCCGAACTCGTAGGAACCCATCTCTGATCAACATCATGCCATAGCAGGCTTTTCGTCTGTAATAAAAGTAGATTTGCCTTTTCTCTCATCAAAGCCAACTATCCAGTCCAGCAAAATCTGTTAACTTCACCAACCATTCCTCCTTAATAAGTAGTGTCAAATCTTTCTACCTCTGAATACAGTGATCGTGCTGCTTTGGTTGTGTATTGAAATGATCTTCTGGAGTTGTTGCTGCTTTTTAACTCCAACCTTACATTGTAGGATTGTATGAATCCTCCCCCCAAAACAGACATGAGAAATACCTTTGTGTCACACAAGAATTCAGCCACCTCGCCCTCCTTCATGCTGTGCAAGATGGTTTCCCAGACAGGCAGCTTGAATTTCTTGCCGAAGATCAGTTCCATAGGTTTGTCCCGGGTGTGACTGTCATCTAGTACTTTCTGATCTGAATTGCAAAGCATGGTGCAGTAGTGGAAAGTAACCTGAAGAGAACCAGAAGCAGAGCAAGTGAATAGGTCACCTCCTTAATCCAGCAGAACAAGACTGCAGGTAATCCTTCACTTATGACCATTTGCATAACAACCATTCAAAGTTATGATGGACCTGCCCAGCTATTTATAAACCATTTTCTATTTTTTAAAAAATAAAGTTTGTATTGTTTTTCTTCACAATACATCCATACATATACCTTATTTCTTAACGAAATAGTTATACATTTCCATTTAATGTGACAACAAAAAAACTTCCCCAAAATAAAGGTGCCTTTGAACGGAGATTAATCCTTGGTGGATATAGCCATCATTTTCTTGGCCCTGTGACAAAACTGGTTCACTGCTAATTTTTTCCAGTTTTTTTTTTCTTTTTACTTGCCAATTTGAAGTAGGGCAATATTTTTCAACTTTGGCATCTTGAAAATGTATGAATTTCAATTCCCAGAATTCCCCAACCAGAAAAGATGTGCATAAAAGTGCCTAAATGCACCATTGTACCTACCGTCCAAAGTGACTGAGGAATTCTGGGAGTTGAAATCCAAGCATCTTCAAGCTACCAAAGTTGAAAAATATTGGTCTAGAGCTCTGATCCACTCTCTGGGTATTTTACCCTAACAGCAACCAAACCCAGTCAAAATCAGCCAAAGGTTACATATTTTAACTGCGGCAAGAATAGCATATGCCCAGAAATGGAAAAATAAAGATGCCCCTACAGAAGAAGAAATCTTATTCAAAATTCTAACATGCGCAGAGATGGACAAATTGATGCTGGAATTAAAAGGACAAATCGGATACAGATTATTTTGAAACCTGGAATAAATTATATAATTTATATAATTATTAAATTATTAAATGCAATTCAATTCAGTCAGACGGTAGGGAAAGCAAGTAGAATACTTGACTGCATAGCTAGAGGTATAACAAGCAGGAAGAGGGAGATTGTGATCCCAATGTATAGCGTGCTGGTGAGACCACATTTGGAATACTGTGTTCAGTTCTGGAGACTTCACCTACAAAAAGATATTAATAAAATTGAACGGGTCCAAAGACGGGCTACAAAAATGATGGAAGGTCTTAAGCATAAAACTTATCAGGAAAGACTCAATGAACTCAATCTGTCTGGAGGATAGAAGGGAAAAAGGGGACATGATCGAAACATTTAAATACATTAAAGGGTTAAATAAGGTTCAGGAACGAAGTGTTTTTAATAGGAAAGTGAACAGAAGAACAAGGGGGCACAATCTGAGGTTGGTTGGGGGAAAGATCAGAAGCAACATGAGAAAATATTTTACTGAAATAGTAGATGTTTGGAACAAACTTCCAGCAGACGTGGTTGGTAAACCCACAGTGACTGAATTTAAACATGCCTGGGATAAACATATATCCATCCTAAGATAAAATACAGGAAATAGTACAAGGGCAGACTAGATGGATCATGAGGTCTTTTTCTGCTGTCAATCTTCTATGTTTCTATAATTGGGTAGAGAGGAAAACCAAGATTAAAGGCTAAAAAGTATGATGGAGAAGTTCTAAATCAATTCAAATTTAAATAGATATTGGAAAATTGGGGGGGAGGGAATAATCTATGTATATACTGAATAGACCATCATATACCTTTCTTTTCTTTTTGTTCACCATCAGTATTGTGTTATATTGTTATGTATATGTTATGTTTTTTTTAAATACATTATAAATAAAAAACTTTTTAAAAAAAGATTAGCCAAATGTTATCTCCTCTGAAAATCTCTCCTAAAATCAGCAGTGGGGCAGCCTTCTAGTACACAGCCATCTGCGACCTTTCTAATTTTGTAAAACTAGCCAGCTCCAGCCGGCAGGCCATTGGTCAGAGATGCTGAAATTGTCCAGCAGCATGGAGGCGACTCAGATTCTCCATGTCTAGCTAGAGCAGTGTTTCCCAACCTTGGCAACTTGAAGATATTTGGACTTCAACTCCCAGAATTCCCCAGCCAGCTGAGGTAGAGAAAACGACGCCCTCCCTTTGCTTAAATCCAGATTTCCCCAATTTGGTCTCCTCTAAATGGGGTGAGTTACTACTCTCGTTAACCACCAGCTATTCAAGCTTAATGGCACTAAGAGCTGATCAGATTTATCAGTGTCTAAAGTGGGAACGACAGCAATGTATTGACATAATAAACTCGAGCAGGAGCAAAGGAATTGAGACAAATGAGAATCGTTCCAGTTGCCTCGCGCGGCCTCCCGCCTCCACTCACTAAGGGTTACAAGCCCGACGCGCACTTTAATCCCAACGTTCTGTTCTAATGGCGCATGCGCGTTTTTGGTCCGGGTCCGTTACTCCTCCCCTCCTCCCCCCGAAAATCGCGCACGAGCTTTTCTTTACCTTGGTACCATCTTGGTAATGAGGCGCCAGTCCCCGGCCTTCCTTCACCAAACGCTTCTGGATCCCATCCGCTCGGAGCTGCGCGATCTGGTCCGCCATGATGGCTTCTCGCCCGATTCGCCTTCGGAGTCTTCGTGGGGATTTGGATGGCCGAACTTCGCTCGTCTTTTTCCGGATCCGGTTCTCGGATACATCCGTTAGCTCTCGGCAATGTTCGGAAAGACTCGGGCGGAGCGCAGGATGTAACGCAAAGAGGTCGATTTTCCGAATGGCGAGCGGACTGACGGAAAGATGAATCTCTACTAAAAGCGGGGAGCTGGGACGTGTTAGTATTGTTCAACACTAAATAACATAGTGTTTCCACATGGTGACCACACTATAAAAAAGATGTTGAGACTCTAGAAAGAGTTCAGAGAAGAGAGGGGCGGCATACAAATTCAATTAAATAAATAAATAAATATAAAGTTACCAGTATGATTAAGGGACTGGAGACTAAAACATATGAAGAACGGTTACAGGACCTGGCCATGGCTAAGTCTAGTGAAGAGAAGGACCGGGGGAGACATGATAGCAGTGTTTAAATACTTCAAGAGAGCCACAGAGAGGAAGGGGGTCAGGCTATTTCCCAAGGCACCTGAAGGCCACACAAGGAATTCATTATTTAATTATTATTCATTCATTCATTCATTTCACTTCTATGCCACTATGCCATTCTTCTCAACCGACTCAGGAATAATGGATGGAAACCAGGATGGATTCCCATTACCATGGTGACTGGTGTGTTGCGCACCCAACTTTGCTTCTATTGCTTCAACTTTGCGTGCACACATTCGTAGTTTTACTTCTGCGCTTGCGCAGGAAGCAAACTCTTGTGAGGGGATAGGTATGCGCACTAGCGTATTTTTCAGGGCTATAATTCTGCCAACACATGGCAAGAGACATAATGGGGCAGACAGTAATGGGCAGAACTATATACGGAGGGAGAAAAGCTTTGGTTTGGATGTTGCTGGAGGGATAAGGGGCCTTTCCTCACTGAAACACAGCAGTTGACTGACTGAAAAGGCATTTGAAAAAGAAGGCTGCCTTTTTAACATTCAACATTTAAATGTTTCTTTATAGAGAGGCATAGTGAATCAAAGAGAAAAAACGCAAGGAATAAATCAGCCACATCCTGTTTCTCTTTACTCTGATGACAAGAGTAATGTATTATTAGCAGTTCAGTCTGGAGGTTTTATGTCAATAAGAACAGAAACTGGGTTCTAATCTTTTTTCCAGAAAGCACACTTTGTCACTTGCTGCAGGCCTCCTCTGCTTATCACTGTCCAATTGTCCATTGTCCAATTAATATATTTTCATCAACATCGGTTGCATTGGATATTCAAGAATTGTCTTTTCTTGCCTGCCCCGGTTGCAAAAATTAACACAGGCTGTGGAATCTTTTGCATCTTGTATCAAGGATCCGGAGCAGTGTTCCCTCTAATTTTTTTTTTGGGTGGGCGGAAAAGTATAGTGTCTGAGGGGCAGTCCCTTCGGGACTGGGCGGCACAGAAATAATAAATAAATAAATAAACAAACAAACAAATAAAAAACCCACCGTTTTGCCTCAGAGAATTTCAAAATAAAATACTGTACTGTGTGTCTATAACAGTGAGCTCATAATAGGGCAACTCTATCAATATCAAAATGCCACTTAAATAGTTGAGCTAGTTTCAAACTAGATTTTGATTTTCTTTCTCTCTTCCTTACTCCCATTCTTTTTCTTTCTCTTTTCCTTCCTCTCTTTTTTCTATCTGTTTCTCTTCCTCTCTCTCTCCTTCCCTCTCACTCTTTCCCTCTCGGCTTCTGGGCAGGTTTGAAAAACTCTGAGTTGATTATGATTTTTAAGTGAGCGATTGCTCACTGCTCAGCTTAGAGGGAACTATGATCCGGAGTATGAAGGAAGAATGGAAAGGCACACACAGCAAGATGCTTGAAGTCTAGTGCAAAGTTTCCACAGTCTGTGTTGATATGGGGAGCCATGTCATGCGCTGGTATTCGCCCACTGCTTCATTAAATCCAGGGTCAACACAGCCATCTACTAGATTTTGGAGCACTTCATGTTTCCTTCTGCAGCTGAGCTTTACGGGGATGCTGGCTTCAATTTTCCAGCAGGATTTGTCACCTGCCCACACTGCTAAAAGCACCAAAACATGATTGGCCAGCAAACTCGCCTGACCTGAACCCCATAGAGAATCTATGGGGCATTGCCAAGAGAAATATGAGATATGAGACCGACCAATGCAGAAGAGCTGAAGGCTGCTATTGAAGTCTCCTGGACTCCCATAACACCTCAGCAGTGCCACAGGCTGATGGCCTCCATGCCACACCACATTAAGGCAGTAATTGCTGCAAAAGGAGACCAAACCAGGTACTGAGCACATATGCATGCTGATACTTTTCAGAGTTCCAATATTGTTCTATGTACAATCCTTGTTTTATTGATCACATGTAATACTCTATAATTTTCTGAGATGGTAATTTGGGGTTTTCATGGACTGTAGCTCATAATCATCAAAATTATGACAAATTACGGCTTCAACTATCTTGCTTTGTATGTAATGAGTCACTCTCATATATTACATTTCACCTTTTAGGTTGCATTACTGAAATAAATGAACGTTTGCTTCTAATTTATTGAGTTTTCTAATTTTTTGAGTTTCACCTGTAGATGTCAGCTGGAATTTGTACATCAGAAAAAGACTTGTAGCAATCCTCCCCACAAGTCGAATAGCCCATTCCCATTGTATGTTTTTATATATTGGGGTTTCTTGTTTTTTAGACTTTTTAAATGTATTATTGTTATTTTAGATCCTAATTATTAGATTTGTTATTATATATTGTTTTTATCACTGCTGTAAGCCGCCCCGAGTCTACGGAGAGGGGCGGCATACAAATCTAATAAATAAATAAATAAAATAATAAATTCCCATCTCATATTTTTCATATTTTTGCCATCTCTATTTTTCAGGTAAGAAATCCTTTTGAACAAGAGGGGCCACTGTTTTATCTTTTCCTTGTCTTTCACAATTAAGAAATGATTCTGTCCCATTCCCCCGCTCCCACATGCCCGAGTCCCTCTTCTGAGTAACATGGAGGTAACCACATAATGGCTAGCTCATGAGCCAGTCTTAATTATGGGCTTTATAAAAGACAGATATAGCTACATTTCACTAGCTAAACATCCAGCAAAAGGAGGAATTGGGGCCATTCATTTGCAAGAGAACTGAATGCATATCTACCAAACAATACAATGGAAAAGGACAATGTACTAGAAAAACTCCAGAAAATTCAGTTACATGTTTTTGGTTCTTTTTAGCTTTAAGTGGACATAACATAAATAATCTCATTACCAGAGACTTGAAATTTAGAACCAAATTTTTAAGAAGAGACTGGATAGTCACTTCTCTGAAATATTATACAGCAGGTTCTCCTGTAGAGCAGGGGGCTGAACTAGAAGACCTCCAAGGTCCCTTCTAATGAGACAGCAGTCACTGAATGAGATCTTCTAGCAGGCTGGACAGCTCAACCATGCAAGAATGTAGTTTCCTCAATATGTTCTGACCTGTTATACCACCACTTTGCCACAGTCATAGAGGCTCAGTAAAATGCTAAAAATACGGTTTTGGAGAGCCCAAATGTGAATGCCAAATAATGAATAAGATAAACACTATAATATTTGATTTCCGACCATAACATTCCAATTGATGGCTGCATTTGTAAAAGGCATTGTTTTGAAGACCAATGGATGTGAAGACATAGATTCTACTAGCCTGAACCACTCCTCCCCCCCCAAAAAAAATCATACTTCTGACAAGATAGTTTTAAAATAACTGAGGAACCATTTCTCATTTTATCAGTGAGAAGAATAAAGTCACTATTTTTAAGCATCAGTACATGGTTTTGGGGCTATTTAAACAAAGCCCCAGGGCCCCAGACTCTCACAGGAATCAAGAACAATCATACCACAAGGTCTGGAGAACACATTCAGTTGTCAAGAGTTTACCAGAAAGATATATTCCTGAGTAGGGCTTTACGCCTCTAGCTTAATTCTTGAAGCTACCTTTAGCCCCTTCAAATTCTTGCCTAATTGCATCTTAGCATGCAGCAGTCACTAGCAGAATTCACAAGTATTTTACTGTTTCTGCATTCTTAATTTCACAATGTAACATACCATGGGTGCTTTTTCATTGTCTCTATTTGTTCATATACTTATTATGTCCATCATGCCAAACAAATGGCCTTTTCTAATCCCGAAATTAAAAAAACCCAAATCATCTTAAATGGCATTTAGAGGGGTTGCAAGGAGCAAGTGTGTGGAAATGTAACCCTTGTTTAATTGCTGGTCATAATTATATTATAACTCAACTATATGGAGGCAACAAACTTTAGAATCAGATGATACTGTGAGCTATCTGATTCTAAAGTTTGTTGCCTCCATATAGTTGAGTTATAATATAATTATGACCAGCAATTAAACAAGGGTTACATTCTCCACCTACTTTCAATTTCTTTGGGGACTGTGGCATGCTCAACTATGGATAATCCCTTTTTAAAAATTAAAAAGAAATGGACAGAAAAGGTCTTGTTTTACCAGATAGTGAGATAGATAATGCAAGATTAATACATGGGACCAAGCTTGTGGTCTATCACATTGGGTAGCTGGCAGGACCATATTAAAAATGTATATCAATTATGCCCTCCAGTTACACTTATAGCTTTATTGTCATTATAAAATTCTAATATAATTTTAAGAGCATACTGAATTAACACCTTAACATTCTGCACTGCCAGTAAGTTTCATGATCACATTTTTGAACAGCATTTTTTCCAGGCACAACTATAAGGGTAACCTCACCTCTTTTGAAATATGTGTTCCCAAAGGACCCTACTTCATACCCTTCCTTCCTGGGGCAGAATAGCCATCTTCAAACATTTGTTATTTATTTAGAAGTTCCACAAGAATGCCAGATGAAAGGCTTTTATGCCCCAAAGCTTCAGCGCTCAGCTTTCGATTGAAATATTGCAGAGTTCAATTTAGATTAAAGCTATCTCTATGTGGGATTATTGGTGGCCAGCGTGGGAGAAAAACAATTAGGTGGCTTTCTCTCCATAACAACAGATCTCCTTTTAAACATTTGTGTTGACTTTGGAAGAGCATTTCTTAACTCATACTGTGATCTATTGAAAATGGCCTCTGCTTTCAATGGCCATGAAGAGTAAAGCTCACTCAAGCATTTTGCAGTAACAATGAGGGATGACTTCTGAACCTGCTCAGTGGCAGAACACAGGTTCTAGTTCAGGGGTCCCCAAACTTGGCAACTTTAAGACTTGTGGACTTCAACTCCCAGAATTCTGGGAGTTGAAGTCCACAAGTCTTAAAGTTGCCAAGTTTGAAGCCCTCTGCTCTAGTTGCTTCCTGCTAACCCTGAACCTTCAGTATAGACAAGCAGACTCATCTTTTGGGCTTAACTAAAGCAATGTTTAACAATATGTTTGAAAGAATGAAGACTGAGAAATGACTTTCTCCCTGGGTAAGGGAATAAAAATTGGTCCACATTGCCCAACTCAATGTAACAGCTGCAAATAAAATGCACAAGGCCAAACAGAATCCACCTTGCTCCAGGAGCAGCTTATTTCCACGGCTTTGCAACCAAGTTGCAGTCATACCTGGGTAGTATAGCAAGAACATGAAGGGCAAGAATATTCCCAACATAGATGGAGAAAGTTTTTTTAAAAAATCCCCATTCACAAAACAGTAAACCTCCATTCCTCCCCAATCCCAACCCCAAGTGTGGCAGCTTTTTTGGCAATCACCCCAATAATTCAAAGGGGGGAACAGAATTTCCACATTCCACTTTTGTCAATAAGTCATGCTCACAGTCAAGTCCATTTCCCAAGGTTAAATGATTATTTTTTTTAAAAAAAAAGAACTGTATATAGAAATCAACACACTGCCGTCATTCTGTGTATCTGCAAGCAGCCACAAAACGCTGCGGACTCATTGAAATCTCTTCTCTTCCCACATGTATCGTTTTCCTGTAGGCGCCTTTCGGAAAAACAGGCTGTTGCCTCGGCTCATGTTGCACTAAATGAGAAGAAAAAATGAAGCAGGTGAGAGTCCGGCAGACAGGAGCATCGCGGCCTTCTGAAATTCACGCACTATGCAGTAGCTGAGGTTTGAGGGCCAGACCGTATGCAGGGGAATGGGACTTTTTACCTCCGCCAGTTGGATGAAGCTCTTTCCTCCGCAGCAGCTGATCGGCCGCTGCCTTCACTCCCTCGCCCAAAGGCCCCTAGCTCTTGGCCCCAGCCCTTTGGCCACAAAAATCCAAATTCAGCCACAGCCTTTGGCCACATGGGACACTTCGCCACCATCCAATCAGAATGGTTGTTACAAAATGCTACTTTTAGAAGGAAAGAATGGGACAGTTTGCTCTTTCATACACAAACACACACATTGAATGATAGAGAGGGAAGGGACCTCGGTGGCCATCTAGTCTGACCCCTTTTTCATTCAGGAGACTTACAGAATGATAGAGAGGGAAGGGAGCTTGGTGGCCATCTAGTCTGACCTGACCCATCTTCTCATTCAGGAGACTTACAGAATGATAGAGGAAAGGGAACTCAGTGGCCATTCCTCTCTGATTGGATGGTGGCGAAGTGTCCCATGTAGCCAAAAGGCTGTGGCTGAATTTGGATTTTTGTGGCCAAAGGGCTGGGGCTAAGAGCTAGGGGCCTTTGGGCGAGGGAGTGAAGGCAGCGGCCGATCAGCTGCTGCTGCGGAAAGAGCTTCATCCAACTGGCGGAGGCTAAATGTCCTAAACCCGTATGCAGACATTGTGTGTGTGTGTGTGTGTGTGTGTAGGCACTAAGCTACTAAGGACAGCTTTGTCTGGAATTTTCATTTGATTTTTACTTGCCACCCTGAGTCCTGTTGGAGTGGGCAGCATATAAACAATGAAATAAATAAATGCTTAGACAGTAGGTATGCCCAGAGGAGGGCACGGTGACGCAGTGGTTAGAATGCAAGTTTACGTCTGCTGATCACCGGCCGCCAGCAGTTTGGTAGATCGAATCTAATCAGGCTCAAGGTTGACTCAGCCTTCCATCCTTCCAAGGTGGGTAAAATGAGGACCCAGATTGTTGGGGCAAGAGGCTGATTCTGTAAACCGCTTAGAGAGGGCTGCAAAGCACTGTGAGGCGGTATATAACTGAAATAACTTCCCCAGGCCTATATTGTTTATGTATGGTGTGTTGTGTGCATGTTTTTAAATTATGGGTTTTTAGTTTAAATTATTAGATTTGTATTACATTGTTTTGCCACTATTGTGAGCCGCCCCGAGTCTACGGAGAGGGGCGGCATACAAATTTAATTAATTAATAATAATAATAATAATAATAATAATAATAATAATAATAATAATATAAGTCTATGCGATGCTGGTACTCTGCCTTGTCAATTCTATACCCATCTGCAAGCAAAGCATGAGGCTCCTGTAAGGAAGGAAAAGACATTTCAGACATACCTCCCTATGAAGCTGGCTCCAGCAATGTAACCAGGAGGTGTACGCTGGTGCGTAAGGTGGGAGGCCAGCAGCGAGCCTAGAAAAGAGAAGGCAAGAATTACAGAATTCACCCCCCACCAGGCCACAATTCCAGGCACCTGTTTCAAGATTACAGTTTAGAGGCCATTTCCGGACCAGTCTCTTTTTGCTGGAGGACAGGAGCTAAGGTGGCTGAGACAAAACTCAACAGGTAGTCTGGCAGGATACTGGCCTGCAACTGGCTTCTATATGGCAGAGCAATCTAATAATCAACACATTATTTACAAGAACAGAGACAGAAATGATAATTTAGCAAATTAGCAATCATAAATTAAGTGTAATCATCCCCATCCCATAATGGTATTTGGAATGCCACCATGAAACTTATTGACTTTTTCATAAGAAGTAACCAATGGAAATATTTCCAATGGAAATATTTCTTATTGTTATTGACTTAAGGTACACATGCTCACCATACAGTATGTTATACCAAGCTAACCTGCATTTCAATCTTCACTCTAAGGTGCGTGGCCGCGCGCCCAAAAACTACCCCCCGCACCCTTTTCCAAGGCCACGCAAGGAGCTGGTCGTTGGAGTTGGGGATGGGGAGTGACGAAAGTGCGAAGGTTGTTTTGAATGTCGGCCGCCCCCGCCCACTCAGCGGCTCCGGCCCCCTCGTGCCCCTGGCTTCTCGCCGCTGCCCCCCGCCCGCCCACCCCGCCCCTCTCTCTGGCTTTCTCCTCCTCCGCTTCCCGCTTTGGAGCATGGCTCCTCCCACAGCAGTGGCTGCAGCAGCGGTGGCGGCTGCGGCTTCTCGTCCTCCTCATCCGGCCGCTAGCCGCTCCTAGCGCTTTGGGAACGCCCGCCCTGCCCCTCTCGTAGTCCCTTCAGCGAGAGCGCTTTCATCCCAGACTGTCAGCAAAGGGGCTGCAGGAGAGGCGGGGCAGGCATTCTTCTCACAGCAGAGGCCGGCAAAGTTTATTTTGAATGTCAGGCGCACATGTGCGCAAGCTTCCCATCCCCCACCCGGAACATTCAAAATAAGAAAAACCGTCGTCACCCTCCCCAGAGAAGAAAGGAAGAGAGAGAAAGAGAGAACAAGAGAGAGACAGAGAGAGCAACAGACAGAGCGAGATAGAAAGTGAGAAAGAGAGAGAAATGGGGGGGAGAGAGAGAGATAGCAAGAGAAAGAGAACAAGAGAGAGAAAGCGTGAGAAAGCGTGAGAAAGCAAACAAGAGAGAGAGAAAGAAAACAAGAGAGAAAGAGTGAGAGAGAGAGAAATCAAGAGAGAGAGAGAAGAGTGGAAGGAAGAGAGAGAGAAATGATAGAAAAAAGGGGGGGGAAGAGAAATGAGAAAATGATTGAGGCAGAGAATGACAGGAAAGAGAGAGGAACAGAGAGAAGTGACTCTTGATTTAAAGCATATGGTAAAAAGCACTTAAATAATAACAGAGAAAAAAAACAGCCCTCACCTGTTTTTGGAAATGGTTCAAGAGTTCACACACAAACACACACACACAGGGGGGAGAGGAGGCAGGGATGGAAAAAGAGAGGAGAAGTGAGAGAGGGAAGGAATGGGAGAAAAAAGGAGAAATGAGAAACAAATGAGACAGAAAAGGGGGAGAGACAGGAAAGAGACCCAGAAATGAGAACAGTGGTAGAAATTTGATACATATGATAAATAAGGGATTTATGATATGTACTGTATGATTTTATGAGTTTGCATTATGAATTTAAAATATACTTGGAAATGTAGAAGATTGATGTAAGTTAATAATAGTAAATGCCAAGTGCCTGAAAATTAATTGAGCTTGGAAATATTGAATGAAATTATAGAAAAGTATAATTTATGGAAATATATTAATTGATGCATTGGTGTTCAGGTAGATTTTCATAGTACAGTGATCCCTCGCTCGTTGCGAGGGTTCCGTTCCAGGACCCCCCGCAACGAGCGGGTTTTCGCGAAGTAGCGCTGCGGAAGTAAAAACACCATCTGCGCATGTGCAGATGGTGTTTTTACTTCCGCAGCGCTAGCGAGGAGCCGAAGATTGGGGGCGGCGCGGGTGTTTTAAAACGTCGCCGCCGACATGGGGGGCTCGCTAGCACCCCCCCTAACCCAGGTTGGGGGTTCGGGGGGGTGCTAGCGAGCCCCCCATGTCGGCGGGGACGTTTTAAAACACCCGCGAGGCTTTCCAATGAGTCCCGAAGACAAACGTCAAACTTCCGTGTTTGTCTTCGGGACTCATTGGAAAGCCACACGGGTGTTTTAAAACGTCCCCGCCGACATGGGGGGCTCACTAGCATCCCCCCGAACCCCCAACCCGGGTTTGGGGGGGTGCTAGCGAGCCCCCCATGTCGGCGGGGACGTTTTAAAACACCCGCGTGGCTTTCCAATGAGTCCCGAAGACAAACACGGAAGTTTGACGTTTGTCTTCGGGACTCATTGGAAAGCCGCACGGGTGTTTTAAAACGTCCCCGCCGACATGGGGGGCTCGCTAGCACCCCCCCAAACCCCCAACCCGGGTTTGGGGGGGTGCTAGCGAGCCCCCCATGTCGGCGGGGACGTTTTAAAACACCCGCGCGCCTTCCCAACTGAGCTCTCAAGCCAAGCGCCAAAAGCGAACTTCTGCGCTTGGCTTGAGAGCTCAGTTGGGAAGGCGCGCGGGTGTTTTAAAACGTCCCCCGCCGACATGGGGGGCTCACTAGCATCCCCCCGAACCCCCAACCCGGGTTTGGGGGGGTGCTAGCGAGCCCCCCATGTCGGCGGGGACGTTTTAAAACACCCGCGTGGCTTTCCAATGAGTCCCGAAGACAAACACGGAAGTTTGACGTTTGTCTTCGGGACTCATTGGAAAGCCGCACGGGTGTTTTAAAACGTCCCCGCCGACATGGGGGGCTCGCTAGCACCCCCCCGAACCCCCAACCCGGGTTTGGGGGGGTGCTAGCGAGCCCCCCATGTCGGCGGGGACGTTTTAAAACACCCGCGCGCCTTCCCAACTGAGCTCTCAAGCCAAGCGCCAAAAGCGAACTTCTGCGCTTGGCTTGAGAGCTCAGTTGGGAAGGCGCGCGGGTGTTTTAAAACGTCCCCGCCGACATGGGGGGCTCACTAGCATCCCCCCGAACCCCCAACCCGGGTTTGGGGGGGTGCTAGCGAGCCCCCCATGTCGGCGGGGACGTTTTAAAACACCCGCGTGGCTTTCCAATGAGTCCCGAAGACAAACACGGAAGTTTGACGTTTGTCTTCGGGACTCATTGGAAAGCCGCGCGGGTGTTTTAAAACGTCCCCGCTGACATGGGGGGCTCGCTAGCACCCCCCCGAACCCCCAACCCGGGTTTGGGGGGGTGCTAGCGAGCCCCCCATGTCGGCGGGGACGTTTTAAAACACCCGCGCGGCTTCCCAACTGAGCTCTCAAGCCAAGCGCCAAAAGCGAACTTCTGCGCTTGGCTTGAGAGCTCAGTTGGGAAGGCGCGCGGGTGTTTTAAAACGTCCCCGCCGACATGGGGGGCTCGCTAGCACCCCCCCGAACCCCCAACCCGGGTTTGGGGGGGTGCTAGCAAGCCCCCCATGTCGGCGGGGACATTTTAAAACACCCGCGCGCCTTCCCAACTGAGCCCTCAAGCCAAGCGCCAAAAGCAAACTTCTGCGCTTGGCTTGAGGGCTCAGTTGGGAAGCGGCCCGAGCAAACGGCGTGGGCGGGAGAAGGGCGCGCGAGCCGCGGGCGCGCAGGCAGGCAGGCTGCGGACAAGCCGTTCGCTCGGGCCGCTTCCCAGCTGAGTACTCAGCTGGGAAGCGGCCCGAGCGAACGGCGTGGGCGGGAGAAGGGCGCGCGAGCCGCGGGCGCGCGGGCAGGCAGGCTGCGGACAAGCCGTTCGCTCGGGCCGCTTCCCAGCTGAGTACTCAGCTGGGAAGCGGCCCGAGCGAAGCTGCAGCAGCGAGGAGTTTGCGTGGGCGGTGGGGAAACTGCTCGCTGATGCCCGCCAAGAGGGGGAAGACCTAGGGAAGCCGCCCAGCAGCTGATTGCCTGGCCCATCTACGCATGCGTGCCCATAGAAAAAAAGGCACGCATGCGCAGATGGTGTTCTGACTTCCGGGTTCAAAAATCGCAAATTACCCTGTTCGCAATGGTCGGGGACGCAATAACCGGGGGATCACTGTATTACTAGATTACTATAATACTATGATAAATATTTAAGAAATGAAGATTTTAAAGCATGGATTTATTAATAGTTGTGTTTTTGGTTTTGCTGGTTGTTTTAGTTTTAATAGTAATAGATTTTGGTTTTGTTTTATTATTAATTTCTTTTAATAAAAAAGATTTCTATCTATCTATCTATCTATCTATCTATCTATCTATCTATCTATCTATCTATCTATCTATCTATCTATCTATACTTCTATGCCGCTCAGTCCCAAAGGGACTGCCGCTCAGACACTATACTTTTCTGCCCACACCGAAAATAAATTAGAGGGAACATTGCTGCATTTACTTCTGAACAGCCGCCAAAATGTAGACAAGAATTAAATGGAATCCTGAAAGGCCTGAACAGTGGATATTTGGCACAAATGAGAGGACTGCCATTTGCATAAGTTAGAGGTAATTTTACTGCAAGGATCTCACTGGTCAAAACTAGAATACAAAACCAAAAATAAACTGATCCCGCAAATTTGGAATTTATCTTTTTATCAGCAAAGCTATGGCCACAGAACAATGTATCACAGGAAAATCACATAATCCAGACAGTTTCTGGCTCCAGAGATTCCTAAAAACTTAAATGTAGATTCCTATTCCATATGATTGGAGAATACCAAAGGAAATAATCCAGACTTTTTTCTGCATACACTTATATAATGAATTTCTAAAAGTGTACTGGATTTGCTGCTGCCCACAAGCCTTCAAGTTTTAAAAAACTCTTAGCTGTTTCTCCAGCCACAAATATTTTGGTTTTAGGCAGGGCTCTATAAAATAATGGGTTTTTGGCCACTGTACTTTTAAATTAAAACCTTTGAGTTCTTTTAGTCATCCAAACAGCCTCGTATAAAAAAGGCACAAACTTTATTTTAGCTCGGTTGGCTATGGTATGAACATTCGCAAGAGCAATTACTGAAAACATGAACGTTGTAGCAAGGTACAGCACACTGCTAAAATTCTCAATCGTTACTGAAACAAAGAGGCTTGAAAAAGAAAAGTGAGCTTTGTGCGAGAGAAAAGAAAGTGTATACTTACCCGCAGCTATTAATGGCCATTAGGTTTGAAACAAGTACAAAGGGGTAGGTCAGCATACCGGTGAAAAACTGAAAGTACAATACAACATGATTGTATCAGTGAAAAAACATATACCAGCACTCTTTCCTCACTTATCAGGCTGAGGACTAGATAATGACAGAACTACCACAAACAAGGTGTCCAGGGGGAAAGCATTTTGAAATTCCCTGATATTTCCCTGACATTTCCCCATAACTTGCGATCTAGTTAAAGCACGGTCGTAGATGACGTCATACCAAACGGCTAAGCCGTGGAGAAATATTGGTAGCTGAGCAAGCAATTGTTGCCATAGTTATTCTCATTTTTGCTTGACTCTGCCAGGCAACGCAATCCGTTGTGGTTTTTTTAACATGATTTTTCCCTGACTTTTAAACATTTTAATACAGTTTGGTTTTTCCCCCCCCCCCCCTGATTTATTCTGTTTTTTTCATGAATTCCCTGATATTTTGCGAACTGCCGATTTCCCTGATAATTCCCTGATTTCCCTGTTTTCCAGGTTTGCTGGACACCCTGCTACTAACCATGCCCCATATATAGCAGCAGCAACTTGATGGGCTTAATAGAAGGATACAATCTTAACATTGATAACAAATCAAAGGAAAGAAAAAGCTGGGAATTACTCAAATACCCCCAAAAGTAATCTGCTCCTACTAACAGCATTTGATACATCTCTAGCAAAGAAATAGTAAATTCCAATGTTGGCCAGAGATTCTAAAGGCTGAAAATTGAAAGCTGTTTTTAACACCATTAGTTAAATGCAATTCTCTAGCATCCCACTCAAGATCACCAGGACCAAAGGTTTAACAGTGAGTTATGAGACTTGTGGTCCTCCCAGAACCTTTTCCCTTTCATCTATGCCAGAGGAAAAAAGAGATTGAATTATATACTCACTCCAGTGACAACCTGAGAGTAACCCTTCATCTCAGTCATGGTGGGGGCCTAGGAAGAAGATTCATCAATAAGACACAGATTCCTCATTGACACAAATCATTCCCAACTTTTGACCAAAAGGTATAGACGGTGCCTCCCAGGACTCTGCAAGGTTTTAAGGCAAGAAGATGCTTCAGTGAATGCAACAACCTAAACTCAACCCTGCCCACAACTACTTAAACCCAAGGAGTTTTTTCTTAGAGTTCTGCAGCAACCACTGAGGGCAATCAGGTTCTTTTAAGATGATGCTGATAGGGGCTATATTTAGTCCCTTGGGTGCTTCAAATAATGACCCTTTGCTTTTGTAATCAAAATGTGCTGCTTGAGAAAGCTACCTTATCCCCACAAGAAGATATGGTGCTAATATGTATTAGTATTATGTATAGTTGCAAGCAGCCATATAATATACAGTCATACCTCGTCTTACGAACCTAATTGGTTCCAGGGGGAGGTTCGTAAGACAAAAGGTTCGTAAGACGAAAAATTGTTTCCCATAGGAAACAATGTAAAGTCAATTAATCCATGCAACCAAAAAAAAAACACCGCAAAAAAAACGCTGCCGCCCGGCTGTCATCTTTTAAAACAGCCTGGGGGCTTCCCAGCAGCCTCCGAACGCCAAACCCGGAAGTTCGGGTTTGGCGTTCGTAACACGAAAAAAGTTCGTAAGAAGAGGCAAATTTTTTCTGAACCGTTCGGAGGCTGCTGGGAAGCCCCACGGCTGTTTTAAAAGGTGACAGCCGGGCTGGGGGGCTTCCCAGCAGCCTCCCGAAGCGGAACGCCAAACCCGAACTTCCGCATTCGGAGGCCGCTGGGAAGCCCCCAAGCCCGGCTGTCACCTTTTAAAACAGCCGCGCGGCTTCCCAGCAGCCTCCGAACGGTTCAGAAAAAATTTGCCTCTTCTTATGAACTTTTTTCGTGTTACGAACGCCAAACCCGAACTTCCGCGTTTGGCATTCAGAGGCTGCTGGGAAGCCCCGCAGCCCGGCTGTCACCTTTTAAAACAGCCGGGGGGCTTCCCAGCAGCCTCCCGAACGCCGAACCCGGAAGTTCGGGTTTGGCGTTCGTAACACGAAAAAAGTTCGTAAGAAGAGGCAAATTTTTTCTGAACCCCGGGTTCGTATCTTGAGTTGTTCGTAAGACGAGGGGTTCGTATCTTGAGGTACCACTGTATAGGTTGAGAACAGAAAAAAATATTTGGCTTAGCTAATACTTACGACCTGGGGTGCATAAAGCATTCTTTGCACAGACAATCCTAGGCCTGAAATTAATGCTTAATGTTGGTGACTTGTGTCTGCACCATAATCCAAGTTTTTCATCCTGACACCGAATTGAGAATTGTGTGTTCGGTTTGGAAATCACTCTAAGGCAGTGTTTCCCAACTTTGGCAACTTGAAGATATTTGGACTTCAACTCCCAGAATTCCCCAGCCAGTGAAAAACATCTTTGGGCTGTGGCGAGGGGGGGCCTTTGCCCAGGTTCGCCTGGTGCACCAGTTGCGGCCCTATTTGAACTGGGAGTCACTGCTCACAGTCATTCACGCCCTCATCACCTCGAGGTTCAACTACGGTAACGCTCTCTACATGGGGCTACCTTTGAAGAGTGTTCGGAAACTTCAGATCGTGTAAAATGCAGCTGCGAGAGCAATCATGGCCTTCCCCAAATATGCCCATGTTACTCCAACACTCCTCAGTCTGCATTGGTTGCCGATCAGTTTCCGGTCACAATTCAAAGTGTTGGTTATGACCTATATAAAGCCCTTCATGGCACCGGACCAGGATACCTGCAAGACCGCCTTCTGCCGCACAAATCCCAGCGGCCGGTTAGGTCCCACAGAGTTGGTCTTCTCTGGGTCCCGTCGACTAAACGTCGACTTCCCAGGGGAAGTGCCTTCTCTGTGGCGGCTCCGACCCTCTGGAATCAACTCCCCCCAGAGATTAGGACTGCCCCCACCCTCCTTGCCTTTCGTAAACTCCTTAAAACCCATCTCTGTCATCAGGCTTGGGGGAACTGAGACATCTCCCCCTTGCCTATGTAGTTTTGTGCATGATATGACTGTGTGTATGTATTTTATATATTGGGGTTTTTCTTTTTAGACTTTTTAATGTAAAACTGTTATTTTATATTTTAAATTATTAGATTTGTTACCATGTATTGTTTTTATCATTGTTGTGAGCCGCCCCGAGTCTGCGGAGAGGGACGGCATACAAATGTAAATAATAATAATAATAATAATAATAATAATAATAATAATAATAATAACAACAACAACAACAATAAAGTTGGCAAGGTTGGGAAACACTGCTCTAAGGCAATTCTGCTAACCTTTTCAGCACTGAGTGCCGAAACTGGAGGGTGTACCCGAGCACCGGAAGAAAGCAGCTGGCTGGTGTGCATGCGCATGGCGGCCATCTGCTCTTCCAGGTTCCGTCGTGCATGCACACCAGCCAGCTGCTCTCTTTTGGGTTACATTCCCTGGAACCCGGAGAAGAGCAGCTGTCTGGCACATGGGCAAGGGACAGAACCAGGAAGAGCAGCTAGCGATAGCAGGCGTGCTCACGGAGATGGCTCTGCGTGCCATCTCTGGCCCGCGTGCCATAGGCTTGCCATCACAGCCCTAAAGCAACTGTGCTCCAAGTGGGGTATGAGGCTTTCTGGACATCAGCAGTGACATAGCAGCAGCTAAATGGAGGTATGGAAGCTGTTGGGAAGCTGCAGGGGTAGACAAGTGAACCATATGAGAAAGAGGGGGAAGAAAGATGAGGTGAATCCGTCTTGCCTTCTTGGCCTACGAGGTTACCTCAAATTTATTTTTGCTGGAGCCCAGAACAAACCTTGGGAGTATCAGGTTCCAGTTCTGTTGAGCCATGGACCACTCAGAATAACCTGAGAGAAAGTGTTTGTTTCATACATGAAACAAACTAGATTCCTCATTTAGTGCATGTCTTTTCAGGATGCTGCAGTACAGGGAGAATAGGCCCCTTCAAGGCCATTACCAGAAAATTGCAACCAAATGGAGCCTCAGCAGTCATTGCTGCTTCCTAACTACAGACATACTACTCCACAAGCAGAACACTTACCCCATTCTCCAGGACATAGGTATTGATGAGGTAGGCCACAATATTACAAAGCCACAAGGATAGGATGTCTCCAAGCAGGCGGGGAATCAGGCCCCTGAAATGAAAACAGCCGACTAGTAATAAGGTTGGATAACTTTAACACTGACACGACAATGTAAGTTACTACTAACTGCTCACATGGCAGAAACTGGTTCAACCATGTGCAGGACTAGGCTGAGTAACACCCAGAAATAAAACCCCTCATTTCTGCCACCCTGTCAGTACCATGTATGCTACTATGTTGGGTTACAATACATATAAACTATGAATGTATATTTATGGGATATATCTTTAAGAGAAGTGTGCCTGTTGGGCATAAGAGGGAGATAACAGAGTTTCTGTTGGGGGAGTATTTCTGATAGTTACTGTGTGTATAGAGCTGTAAGCTTCTTAACCTGGTTTGTATTTGATATTGAGATTCTATTTGTGATTTGAAGTGTTTAGAGTTTATTCTACTTTGTATCTGTATATAATATACAGTGATCCCCCGGTTATTGCGTCCCCGACCATTGCGAACAGGGTAATTCGCGATTTTTCAACCCGGAAGTAAACTCCACCATCTGCGCATGCGTGCCCTTCCACGCATGCGTAGATGGTGGAGTTTCCCCGCCGGGCAGAGGCTTCCCTGGGTCTTCCCCCTCTTTCTCTATGTTGCTTCTTCCTCTCTCACACTCTCTTCCTCCCTCTCTCATCTCTTTCTTTCCTTCTCTCTCTTTCTCTATCTCTCCCCCTCTTGCTCTCGAGCGGCCGCCTAGCAGCTGATCTGCTCGGCAGCGCAGCAGCAGCGAGGAGCCGAAGATCTTCGGCTCCTCGCTGGTGCTGCGCTGCCGAGCAGATCAGCTGCTAGGCGGACGAAGGAACCTTCCCTGGGTCTTCCCCGCCCGGATCTTCGGCTCCTCGCTGCAGCCGCGCGCCCCTCGCCTTCGCCTCACCTGGCGGGCGAAGGAGGGCGCAGCTCCGGCCGCTCGCCTCGGAGCCGGTCTGCCTCACTGCCTCCAGTCCGCGGCAATTCCCCTCAGCACGCTGCCGGATCCAGCGGGGGAGGGGGGGAAGCGAAGGCGCGGCGATGGGCAAGGGCTGCCAGTGAGCCTTCTCCGTCCCTTTCCTGCTGCACCGGTCTGGGGCCAAGTGGGCGGGGGGCGGCCGGGACCTCGCCTGTCTCCGCCGCCCGCATCGCCCCTCCGGCGGGCCGGCCTCCCCCGCCCGCCTCTGCTTCAGCCGCCACCCGCCTCCCCGACTGGCACAAAAGGGCCCCGCCCGCCCCGCCCCGAAGCTTACCTTGCGGCGGGATTCCCTCCCCCCGCAGCCAAAACTAAAAGCCTGTCTCTTTTTTTTCTTGCGGCGAGCCCAAGCCGTTTCTCTCTCGACCGCAGCCGAGCTTCCCTCGGCCCCCTTTGGCCCCGTCGCCTCCTCCCCGCCTGCCTTTCCTCGCCAAGCGCACGAAAAAAAAGAGAGAAGGCTTCTACCAGAAGCGGGTGATGGCGGAGGAGCTCCGAAAGCTGGCTAGCGGCTTTTCCCCCGCAAGAGATCCTTCATGCCCCTGCCCGCCGTTCCCGGCTTCTGGTAGAAGCCTTCTCTCTTTTTTTTCGTGCGCTTGGCGAGGAAAGGCAGGCGGGGAGGAGGCGACGGGGCCAAAGGGGGCCGAGGGAAGCTCGGCTGCGGTCGAGAGGGGAACGGCTTGGGCTCGCCGCAAGAAAAAAAAGAGACAGGCTTTGAGTTTTGGCTGCGGGGGGAGGGAGTTAGGAAAGTCCTACTTCTCTCCCCGCAGCCAAAGGCGTGCCCCTCTCCCCGGCATCTTTTTGCCTGGGAGGGAAAGTGAAATGCCGCTCGTAGCAGCTGCTAGAGCCGCCGGCATTTCACTTTGCCTCCCAGGCAAAAAGATGCCGGCATTCTGGGATGATGGGGCCGGACTTCCCAGGCGGAAGGCGTGCCCCTCTCCCCGGCATCTTTTTGCCTGGGAGGGAAAGTGAAATGTCGGCGGCTCTAGCAGCTGCTACGAGCGGCATTTCACTTTACCTCCCAGGCAAAAAGATGCGGGGAGAGGGGCACGCCTTCCGCCTGGGAAGTCCGACCCCATCAACCCAGAATGCCGGCATCTTTTTGCCTGGGAGGGAAAGTGAAATGCCGCTCGTAGCAGCTGCTAGAGCCGCCGGCATTTCACTTTGCCTCCCAGGCAAAAAGATGCCGGCATTCTGGGATGATGGGGCCGGACTTCCCAGGCGGAAGGCGTGCCCCTCTCCCCGGCATCTTTTTGCCTGGGAGGGAAAGTGAAATGTCGGCGGCTCTAGCAGCTGCTACGAGCGGCATTTCACTTTCCCTCCCAGGCAAAAAGATGCGGGGAGAGGGGCACGCCTTCCGCCTGGGAAGTCCGACCCCATCAACCCAGAATGCCGGCATCTTTTTGCCTGGGAGGGAAAGTGAAATGCTGCTCGTAGCAGCTGCTAGAGCCGCCGGCATTTCACTTTGCCTCCCAGGCAAAAAGATGCCGGCATTCTGGGATGATGGGGCCGGACTTCCCAGGCGGAAGGCGTGCCCCTCTCCCCGGCATCTTTTTGCCTGGGAGGGAAAGTGAAATGTCGGCGGCTCTAGCAGCTGCTACGAGCGGCATTTCACTTTCCCTCCCAGGCAAAAAGATGCGGGGAGAGGGGCACGCCTTCCACCTGGGAAGTCCGACCCCATCAACCCAGAATGCCTGCATCTTTTTGCCTGGGAGGGAAAGTGAAATGCCGCTCGTAGCAGCTGCTAGAGCCGCCGGCATTTCACTTTGCCTCCCAGGCAAAGTGGGATGATGGGGCCGGACTTCCCAGGCGGAAGGCGTGCCCCTCTCCCCGGCATCTTTTTGCCTGGGAGGGAAAGTGAAATGTCGGCGGCTCTAGCAGCTGCTACGAGCGGCATTTCACTTTCCCTCCCAGGCAAAAAGATGCGGGGAGAGGGGCACGCCTTCCGCCTGGGAAGTCCGACCCCATCAACCCAGAATGCCGGCATCTTTTTGCCTGTGAGGGAAGGTGAAATGCCGTTCGTAGCGTGGGCGGGCGCGCGCGCGCGGGGACCCCAGCTTCGCTTCCCAGCTGGGAAGCGGCCCCAACAATGGCGTGGGCAGGCAGGCGCGCGCGCGGGGAAACCCCAGGCGCGAGCAACGGGGTGGGCGGGCGAAGGGCGGTGGAAGTAAAAACACCATCTGCGCATGTGCAGATGGTGTTTTTACTTCCGCAGCGCTACTTCGCGAAAACCCGCTCGTTGCGGGGGGTCCTGGAACGGAACCCTCGCAACGAGCGGGGGATCACTGTACTGTATATATTTTGTACTGGTTTATTTGCCTGAACAGTCCATTGCTGTCACTACTCACACCTTACTCTGTCTTAAAGTTGTTTTGTGGATAATATATTTCCCTAAACAATCTTAACACACCCACTTTGGGATAGTGCATTGCTTAAGAATTCTGCCTCACCTAATCCAGCATTCTAATCCAGTCTCCCACAACAGCCAATCAGATGCCTTCTGAAAGCAAGCAAATAATAGCCTTTCTCCAGTAACTAGTACAATATCCAGTGGCATATTGTGCTCATCCTGAGAAAATCCCCCTGCACTAGCTTTCACGGCATCAAAACAAATGGTAAAAACACACTGTAAACAGTACTCACGCAAAAAATCCAAAGATTCCCTCTTCCCTGTATATGGTGGTGAAAGAGCTAAGTACTCCGCTGAAAATTGAAGGGGAAAAACAATCCATCAATATTCTACAAATATGGTAATATGTGATTTCCTTTCCCACAGACACTATTACTAATCTTAATAACATAATGCTCCTGACATCATACGTTAATATACCTCCCAGCCTTCAGTTCCTTCCCTTGTGTGGGCTAAAAGCCAATTTCACTGCAAATATGTGTGTACCTGTATTTGGTCTCTCTGCCAATGAACTGCACCATACACCTCAAGGTGATCACTAAAGAAGAAGAATCAAAAGGGAAAAACTATGGTTAAGGAAGAGCTGTAATCTTTTACCCACTTACACGGGAGCATATAATCCCAAGATCCTTAACTCAAGATGAACCCAAGCAAAATGGCTATGCCCCTGAATGGTATAACCCAGGGGGAAGGCAAAGCTGGCTCTTCTATGACTTGTGGATTTCAACTCTCAGAATTCCTGAGCCAATCATGCTAGCTCAGGAATTCTGGAAGTTGAAGTCCACATGTCATAGAAGAGCCAGCTTTGCCTACCCCTGGTATAACCAATCTGGTATGTGGGTGCAACATGTGGGTTGAAATAAGAGCTCCTTTTGAAAATGTCAGGCTCAGCATCTAGGATTTTATTTGGATCTGAAATAATCAAGTTTGATTATGGCCAAGATTGTTTTTGCTCAGCTGAGGCTGGAATGTCAATTGCAGCCATTCCATTTGGCCATAATGGTATCTTCCTGAATTAAACTATCTGGTTTACTGCACTGGCATTGCGCAATTCTTAGGAAATCAGACTGGATAAAATCCTGTGGCCAAGGTCTCCTGAGGTGCTGCATGTGGGAGGACATCAAAACTCTTTCTGAATCAGCTAGTCTGACTCAGTTGTAAGTGCCATGAGAAGAGGTCTCTTTCTGTGAGAAGAAATGTGAGATTAGGACTACTGGGCTCAACAGAACTACCCTGCCCAATATGACCTGCCCATCTTTTGAAGTCAACCATCAAAGAGCCACTTGCATATTGCAAATACTCTAGAAACCCGTTTCACTGGGGCTGCGGGGGGCTTTTCCACCATAGAAACATAGAAGACTGACGGCAGAAAAAGACCTCATGGTCCATCTAGTCTGCACTTCCACTACAGTGATCCCTCGAGTATCGCGAGGGTTACGTTCCAAGACCCCTCGCGATACTCGATTTTTCGCAATATAGTGGTGCGGAAGTAAAAACACCATCTGCGCATGCACGCCCTTTTTTCCATGGCCGCGCATGCACAGATGGTGTTTTTACTTCCGCACCTGGGAAGACCCAGGGAAGGTTCCTTCCGCCGCCCAGCAGCTGAGGAGCCGCCTGCCTGCCCGCCTGCCCGCCGCTTGTCCGGCCGCCGCTTGTCCGGCCGCCGCTTGTCCGGCCGCCGCTTGTCCGGCCGCCGCTTGTCCGCTGCCCGCCCGCCGCTCGGTGCACGATCGGGGTTTCCCCTTTGCGTGGGCGGCGGGGAATTCTGGGAGTTGAAGACCCAGGGAAGGTTCCTTCGGCCGCCCAGCAGCTGATCTGCTCGGCAGCGCAGTAGCAGCGAGGAGCCGAAGATGGGGTTTCCCCGTTGCAGGGGAAACCCCATCTTCGGCTCCTCGCTGCTACTGCGCTGCTGAGCAGATCAGCTGCTGGGCGGCCGAAGGAACCTTCCCTGGGTGCCGCCCGCCGCTCGAGAGCAAGAGCGGGAGAGATAGAGAAAGAGAGAGAAGGAAAGAAAGAGATGAGAGAGGGAGGAAGAGAGTGTGAGAGAGGAAGAAGCAAGATAGAGAAAGAGAGAGAGAAAGAAAGATGAGAAAGGAAGGGAGTGACGTCATCGGGTGGAAAAATCGCGATATAGCGTTTCGCAAAGATCAAGATCGCGAAACTCGAGGGATCACTGTATTTCCTGTATTTTATCTTAGGATGGATATAGGTTTATCCCAGGCATGTTTAAATTCAGTCACTGCGGATTTACCAACCACGTCTGCTGGAAGTTAGTTCCAAGGATCTACAACTCTTTCAGTAAAATAATATTTTCTCATGTTGCTTTTGATCTTTCCCCCAACTAACCTCAGATTGTGTCCCCTTGTTCTTGTGTTCACTTTCCTATTAAAAACACTTCCATCCTGAACCTTATTTAACCCTTTGACATATTTAAATGTTTCCATCATGTCCCCTCTTTCCCTTCTGTCCTCCAGACTATACAGATTGAGTTCATTAAGTCTTTCCTGATAAATTTTATGCTTAAGACCTTCCATCATTCTTGTAGCCCGTCTTTAGACCCGTTCAATTTTGTCAATATCTTTTTGTAGGTGAGGTCTCCAGAACTGAACACAGTATTCCAAATGTGGTCTCTATATAGCGGGATCACAATCTCCCTCTTCCTGCTTGTTATACCTCTAGCTATGCAGCCAAGCATTCTACTTGCTTTTCCTACCACCTGACTGCACTGTTCACCCATTTTGAGACTGTCAGAAATCACTGCCCCTAAATCCTTCTCTTCTGAAGTTTTTGCTAACACAAAACTGCCAATACAATACTCAGATTGAGGATTCCTTTTCCCCAAGTGCATTATTTTACATTTGGAAACATTAAACTGCAGTTTCCACTGCTTTGACAATTTATCTAGTAAAGCTAAATCATCATCAGCTGTATTCCTGGCTCATCCTTCCCAGCTGGGTTCCTCTCATTGCCTCTCTCCCAAGGAGATGCTCAAGCATGGCCAGAGTCCTGATATGATTGTCATGGGTTTGATTGTTAGGGTTACATTTGCGTGTTGGGTCATTTAATCTGCTGATGATCCCAGTGTATTTGATTGCATGGTGGTTTTTAACACTTCCCCTTGTTAGCTAGTTAACGTTCATGAAGGAAGGTGGGGTGGAAATGTTTTCAAAACAAAATAAACTATCTGATGAACAAATATTGATTAAGAAAATCATGGATTCTGCAGAAGCAGATATGTTGACACTAAAATTGAATAAGACTCAGAATATTATAAAATTTGGAATTCATTTTATGAATGGTTAGAAATAAGGAAAGAAAAATAAAACTACACTATAATGATCCATTAGTTATAAAAGTAAGAAAAACGATATCATTCAAATAACAACTTGTTGAAGGTATATATTGAAATAGACGGTTTGAATTGATTGAAATATTGTAATACTGTATTGATTAAAATAAGGCAGTAAAAAGCAGAACAAATGTGAACAATTTTTTTATATACCGATTGTAATTGCTGTAAGAAAATTCTTTTCTTTAGAGTGTGTTTAATGCACTGAAACATTTCAATTTTAATATCCTTTTTCTAGTTTTTATTTTCTTTTTGTTTGTTTTGTAGATGGGTTTGTGTTAATATTTGTTTGTATGTTATATTTATGTATATTTTTGTGTATTGTTCTTTTTTAATGTTTATATTTCAATAAAAATTATTTTAATAATAAAAAGGAAATGTTTCCAAATAGTTTGTAATCAATTACTATCAACAGTTTGCAAATTAAAAGCTGTGAAGTGGTAAAAATGTAACAGGGTAGGGTTAGGACCAGGCGGGGGTTCCTACTTACTGCCACTACCGGTGCGATGTGCGTAAAGCTCCGGGTAACTGGTGCGCCAAAAATCACTAAATCTATGCCCATGTTACACCAGCACTCCGCAGTCTGCATTGGTTGCCGATCAGTTTCCGGTCACAATTCAAAGTGTTGGTTATGACCTATAAAGCCCTGCACGAATCCCAGCGACCAGTTAGGTCCCACAGAGTGGGCCTTCTCTGGGTCCCGTCAACTAAACAATGTCGTTTGGCGGGACCCAGAGGAAGAGCCTTCTCTGTGGCGGCCCCGGCCATTTAGAACCAACTCCCCCCAGAGATTAGAATTGCCCCCACCCTCCTTGCCTTTCGTAAGCTTCTTAAAACCCACCTCTGCTGTCAGGCATGGGGGAACTGAGATATTCTTTCCCCCTAGGCCTTTACAATTTACGCATGGTATGTTTGTATGTATGATTGGTTTTTATAATAAGGTTTTTTTTAGTTGTCTAGTATTGGATTGTTACATGCTGTTTTTTATCACTGTTGTTAGCCGCCCCGAGTCTGCGGAGAGGGGCGGCATACAAATCCAATCAATCAATCAATCTTGCGCACGTGTCCGCTCACAAAATTTTGCTTCCTGTGCATGTGCAGAAGCCAAATCTCGCTCGGATTCACACGCGCCCCCACCGGTCACCTGGAGCTGTGCACGGAGCTCCATTTTTCCTACCGGTAGGCAGAGTGGCGCGTACCTGGTAGCAAACCATTATTGGTTAGGACATAGCCATCTCCTACCTTAATGCACAGCCAAAAAAAAAAAACCCACCCCAAGGGTAGAGGGGAGAGAGTTTCTTCTGTATCTAGGAGCTACAATGGTATGATGGAAACTGAACTGAAAGACGAATCTATACATACCGTGAAATGGGTGGGTGACTAGCGTAGCAGCAGAACGGGCAATCATCTCTTGAGAGGTCTAGGATGAAAAACAGTTGGGAAGCATATCAGAAGGAAGGCTAGCCCAAAGAAAGGGCAAGATGTCCCATCTACCCAGATCCCAATAAAGGATTAAATGACTGCTGCTCATCATATTTATTTATTTATTTGATTTTTTTTTTAATGCCACCCTTCTCCTTAGACTCAGGGCGGCTTACAACATGTTAGCAATAGCACTTTTTAATAGAGCCAGCCTATTGCCCCCACAATCCGGGTCCTCGTTTTACCCACCTCGGAAGGATGGAAGGCTGAGTCAACCTTTAGCCGGTGCTGAGATTTGAACTGCTGACCTGCAGATCTAGCACTCAGCTTTAGTGGCCTGCAGTACTGCACTCTACCCACTGTACCACCTCGTCTCATTATTGAAGTAGTAAGATTAAACGTCTTCGTCAACTTATCGCTGCTCTACTGATCAAACTATTTCAACTGCGTTTTGAGTTAGTTAAGAAAAAAGCCATTGCCTTGCTAACCCCTGAGACCAGTGATGGTGAACCTTTTTTTTCCTCGGGTGCCAAAAGAGCATCCGTGTGGGCTATTGCACATGCGCAAGTGCCCACACTCATAATTCAATTCCTGAGGAAGGTGAAAACTGCTTCCCTCGCCCCCCAGAGGCCCCCTGGAGGCCAGTAAGGGTCTGATTCCCAACTTCTAGTGCAGTGTTTCCCAACCTTGGCCACTTGAAGATATTTGGACTTCAACTCCCAGAATTCCCCAGCCAGCGAATGCTGGCTGGGGAATTCTGGGAGTTGAAGTCCAGATACCTTCAAGTGGCCAAGGTTGGGAAACACTGTTCTAGTGGGCCCAGTAGGCTTGTTTTGCCCTCCCCAGCCTCCAAAGGCTCCTCTTGAGCCAGGGGAGTATAAAAATGCTCTCCCCATCCACCCAGAGATTCTGTGGAATCCAAAAATGCACTCCCAGACCTTCTGTGTGAGCCAAAAATCAGCTGGCTGTCACACACATGCATGTTGGAGCTGAGCTAGGGCAATGGCTTGCGTGCCGGCAGTTATGGCTCCGCATGCCATCTGTGGCACTCGTGCCATAGGTTCACCATCACTGCCTTAGACACATCCCAGTAAGATGTGTATCCCAAATATATCCCAATAGGTCCCATCTAAGGAATTTCAGTGAGCAGGATCAAAGAGAAGAGCCTTTTCCGCTATGAATCCCCACCTTGATAAACACTCTACAATGATCCCTTACCACTTCGCGGTTCACCTTTCCCAGCTTCAGTGCATCGTAGGTTGCTGCTGGGGCTTAACCTGGTGAGGAGCGGAGCCTCTGGGAACCCCTTGCGAGGAGGATTCCTCGCATACACACATTGCCCCTCACTTCCGCCCTCTCTCTTTACCTCTCGTCTCTCTGCCTCTCTCTCGGAGAATCCTCGTGAGGGAGGGACAAGGCAGGGACAAGGCAGGTGCACCACTGAGTTAGCCGGGAGGGAAGCTGCCGGAGCCGCCTCAACAGTTGCCGGCGGCAGCAAGACCAGCTATCTTAGCGGCATGCCTGCCTTGTTCCTGCCATAGCGATGCTTTGCTGCTAGGTGCAGAGCGGAGCCTCCGGGAGCCCCCCACGAGAGAGACAGAGACACGAGAGGCAAATAGAGAGGGTGGAAGTGAGGGACAATATGTGGGGGGGGGGGGGAGAGAGACAAAATCCTCCTTCACAGATTTTCGTTTATCGCGGGTGGTCCTGGAACATACGGTAACACCTGCAATAAACAAGTGATCACTGTACTACTAAGGAGAAGAACTGCGCCCACCCTTCTGACCTTCTCAGAAGGTATCAAAACTTAGTTTTGCTGGTTGGCCAGGACTTTTGAGGGGGCACTCACCGCTGGGGGCTTTTAACAGGGTATGCAGATCTCATCCCCATGCTGCCCCTTTCCTTGCTTCTAGTTTTTATATAGCTTTTAAGTAGCTTTGACTGGAGCCAGAATGTCATGATGGCAAAGAAATAGCTCACGTCTATGTTTTCCTATACCAACAAGATATTCATGCTTCTCAACTTTGTTATGATGCAATCGGTAGCTATTGCCTCATATCTCCTGCTTTCAAAAACAACAGATTACCATTCCAATTATCTACCCAGCCAACACATTTGGTAGGTGTCAGGTCAGGAATGCTCTCCTACACGATGGACAGCCAGCCGATCTCCTGATAAATGAACCCCATATCTTACCTCCTTGATAACTTGATCTAAAGAGGATCCAGATTCTTTTTGACTATATGCTACTTCCTAATGAGAAAAGAGAGAGAAAAAGCCAGTCTCAAAAACCGCCTGCTGTGGGATCCTCAATCCGAAACATAATATTAATTTTATTTACAAATTCTGCAGAGCCTTCCACTCCCATAGACTGAGGTATAGAACACAGTCATGCACCATCAACTTTAATTTCAAAAAGGAGTTTTATTAGGAAGTTATTTATAAATGGACTTCGTGACCTACCTCTCTTTGGTCAGCATTCTGGCAGTGCTAGATAGAAAGAAGATATACAAATATAAGCACATAGGTTATCTTCTCAAACTTTTATTATCATTAAATGTACATAATTGCACTTACATTCTTTCCCACCCTCCTACTTCAGTGGTAAACTCTGTAAACCAGATTATATTGGCTTATTTATTTATTTATTCATTCATTCATTCATTCGATTTTCCTGCCGCCCTTCTTCTTAGACTCAGGGTGGCTTACAACATGTTAGCAATAGCACTTTTTAACAGAGCCAGCATATTGCCCCCACAATCCGGGTCCTCATTTTACCCACCTCGGAAGGATGGAAGGTTGAGTCAACCTATCCCAGTGATGGCAAACCTTTTTTTGCTTGTGTGCCAAAAAGGCCTGCACGCATGCTCAATAGCTCATGCACACGATCACACACCCATAATACAATGCCCTCTCTCATGCATTCACACATAACACCCCCCGTGCTTCCCTCTGCACATCCACATGGGGATCACTGAAGCCACTGGAGCCTGTGGATGGCGAAAACCGGATTCCAGCTGATATCCAGCCTTCTGGAGGGGGGGGCTTTCGGTTGGGCCGTTTGATCCATTTTTTTGCCATCTACAGGCTCCAGAAGCGCCTGAGGAGGGAGAAAACAAACTCCCTGCGCTCTAAAAATCAGCTATGCGCACTGGACGTCTCGCGTGCCTTCAGATATGGCTTCATCTGCCACCCGTGGCATGCATGCCATAGGTTTGCCATCACGGACCTATACATTCTATATGCAAATCGCTAAAGCACCAAAGGCACCATAAACAAACAACTATAAATTCAACATATAGCTTACTCAGTCAATGAAGAATGCAAACAAACTCTGTCAAAATGTAAATCTGACAGAACAGTTCAGTATCTGAGGAAAAGGAGGCTGTTGAAGCACCCCTAAGGTTTTAAGTGCAGGTGGCTCACCAAATGCCTATATTTTGATCACATGACCCCAGGAGCACTGCGATGGCCGTAGCCTCAGAGACTGAACATAAGTACCATTTCATCAGCAGTGGTAACTTCTAATGGTCACTGAATGAATGGCCGTTAAGGGAGGATACGTATAGCAGTGATGGTGAACCTTTTTTTCCTCGGGTGCCGAAAGAGCGTGGGTGTGTGCTGTCACGCATGCACAAGTGCCCACACCCATAATTCAATGCCTGGGGAGAGTGAAAACAGCTTCCTCCGTCCCCCAGAGGCCTTCTGGAGACTGGAAATGGCCTGTTTCCTAACTTCCGGTGGGCCCAGTAGGCTCGTGTTTCACCCTCCCCAGGCTCCAAAGACTTCCCTGGAGCTGGGGGAGGGTAAAACTGCCCTCCCTCATCACCCTAGAGGCTCTCCGGAAGCCAAAAAAAACCCCTTCCAGAGCCTCTGTGCGAGCCAAAAATCAGCTGGCTGACACTCACGTGCATGTTGGAACTGACCTGGGGCAATGGCTTGCGTGCCAGCAGATATGGCTCTGCGTGCCATCACTGACGTATAGGATAACCTGATTGTATGCACTGTATTTGTTCAAATATATAACCTAGCACTACCATTATAAATTGAACCTAACAAAATAACTGCAGCAGTAGCCCTGCAGATCACAGAAATGTTTAAATATCTTACATCAAATTCAAATAGAATGTGTACAATCTAGGAATAAAAAGCTTTGATAATCAAAGAACTCAACACCAAACTAGTTCACTCCTAGAAGCTCTGAGCTGTGACATGAAATCCTGGTTTGCAGAATGAATGCAAATCACAGGTAGAGATATGGAATGAACAATAAACTGGTCCAGGCTGAAAAAAAGAAGAATCTTTCCATATTTGGGTTTTCAGTGATAATTTCTGCAATAAGAAATTAAGAAATTATCACTTTGTATAATTTACAAAATTCAAGCAAAAATTATCTAAGCTGTAAAGCATTTGAAATCTGAAATATTTGGTATATTAAAGCAATACACAACAAAATTATAAAGTACCTGTAAAACTTTACTGTGTACTACAGTGCCAATGGCTCCTGACCAGAGTCTAGGAACTAAACCTTTGAAGAGTCCAGCCTTCCCATCAATCTTCGTAATATGTTTAGCTGAAAACAGAGAGGTAAGCATCTGTCCCATTATTCATTTCTCCCCCAAGTGCAACAAACCTGAATCGTCCTAGAAAATGCTAGTTTAATTCTATTTAATGCCATCTAAAAATTTTGAAATTAACCGCATTCATGTCATTCAAGTATGCATTGGCTGCACATAACATCTGTAGGCAACAGAATCATATCATGTAATGGTCCTTACCAGACCCTATTAGTCACTATAGCAAGGATGAGCAGTCTGTACATATCTTTATCAATTCTCAACTCTTAATACTCTCAACTCTTAAGGAGTAACAAGAATTTAATCCCCAAACATCAGGAGCCTCTTTATCTTGTCCCCCCTGCTGAATGGTAACAAGAACTATGCGCTAAAGTTAAAACAATTGGCTGCTCTGAATAAACATACAAAGAAACCACAAATTGGGAACCAGATAGAAATTCAGTGCCTATTATTAGAGAAATGCATGAAGAAAAATCAAATCATAAACAGGCAACCAAATAAGGGTGTAACCCCAAAAAGCCAAAGACTAGAGTCCAAAACAGATATTCAATCACCACATTGAACAGGGATTTTTTTAAAAGTTACTGTATAGGCTGCACACTGGGGGGAAATGTGGCATTGCATATCTATTTCTAAAAAAATTAAAATATGGTGCTTGAAAAGATTATAAACACAGGAAGAAATATTAACAAAACATTTACTAACAAAACATTGCTTAGTAGCTTGAATTCAAAAATCAATTAGACAGAGTTTTGACATTCTTTTTAAACATCCAGTTTAGATATGCACCAAGTTCAGTTATCTAACTCTATTCTTTTCTTCAAAAGTTGTCTTTTGCCAAACCTATTACAACATATCTGATAAAGTCTAGTTCAAAGGCGTGTATTTCTCACAAACACATCAGTAACTACAACAATTATACTGTGTTTTAGGCTTTTTATTTGCAAAATACATGTCAGATACTCACCATAAGCAAAGAGACCAGGCAGTTGATAGACTTGCCGACCAAAAATATTTCTTCCCAGAGTTGGCGGGAGGGGTTCATATCCCACCTTTGAAATAGACAATCCACAATGAACTTTATAGCCTACAATTAGAGCACCCTCTCAAAGAAAGAGTCAACATGCATTTCACAGTATTAACACAATTATTTCACAAACAAGAAGTTCCTTCTTATACCAATGCTGGAAGAATCAATACCAAAAGCATAATTTCTATTAGTTGGTTGTGATCTTTGGAATATATGATCAGTATTGAGGTATATTCAATATATTGGATAATGACATTGGGTTTTTTTTTACTACGGTATATAATAATTTAGAACTATAGTGCAAAAATGTTATCCCCGCCCCAAAGTGTTTTTTTATTTTCCTCGATTTCAAACAAAATCTAGCCACTTATCACTCTTTTGCAATATTTTGCTCTTAAAATTTAATTGCTTAAAGCAGAAAATTTCCCTTAACATATCCTGCTACTTCAAATTATGCTGACTAGCATAAGTGTTATAAAACAATTCGGTGGTTAATTCTTAAGATGAAACTTCTTTGGTGATTGATTGAGTGATTGATTTGCTAGGAGCATGGCAAATACACACATTATTATTATTATTATTATTATTATTATTATTATTATTATTATTATTTAGATTTGTATGCCGCCCCTCTCCGAAAACTCGGGGCGACATTCCAATTCACAATATAAATTATTTACATCTTCAGTTTAGCATAAAGTATTATTGGCAGGCAAATATCAAGTTTTCTGATTTCTCACAATACATGTGTTTTCCATACAGAAACAGCCAGATGTTTCCCTGGCTGTGAGTGGCCCTTGTTGGACAGTTATACAATTAACAAGTGTCTCATTGCTCTTTCCAAATGTAAGTTTTCAAAGATTTAAAGTTAAATTGCAGGGATTCGTGTATTCACATCTTGAAAATGCAAATGCTCTTTTACAGCTTGTACTTTCTTGTTCTTGTTCTGAAAACACATTGTACAGGAACTGTTGTTTTTATAAAACTAGGGGTTTTAGCCAAGAATGAAATAAGTATAAGGACACAAGAAGCCCAGAAAAAACCCACGAATGTTGCTAAATAAAGAAGTCTGAAATTACTGAGTTTGTCTGGGAGTGTCCCTGACAAGGCCAATAAAAATAAGACAGACTTAAATATGAGGTTCATACAAAACTAGAAAAGTGGCTGGAATTTTGAAAATCAGCTCACTTGCAAAGATACCAGAGGGGGACAAACAAATCTGAAACTAGCTTCTGCAATGAAGACTGTCCTGTGGCTTACAGTGGGACTTTTATTCCTGCAAGAAATTACACCAAGCGTGGGCAGCAAACGAGAAAAGCGCAGCGTCCTGGATATGGTTTCGACATTGTTGTGTTATGGGGATCGTCTGCAAATCCCACTGCTAGCACTCAACCTATATGGCTGCCACTGTGGAACAGGCGGCTTTGGCAAGCCTCTGGACACGGTGGATCGCTGCTGTTTCTTGCACGACTGCTGCTACCGCCACACCAGGCTCTCTCTGAAATGTCACAACAGGGTAAAATGGCAGCGCTACAAACTGCTGTGTAAAGCCTCTGGGACGGAATGCCAGTCCAAAAGCCTCTGTGGCAGAACGGCGTGCGAGTGTGACAAGCAACTGGCCGAATGTCTCACGGCAGCAAAACCTCAGCGGAAGCATTCTTTCTACAAGCGAGAACTCTGCCAAGGGTCTAAGGGCACCTGTCCCATCATGCACCATAATTGGACTAAGCCCCTGCACTAAGTTGAGTTTCTGCTAGTTAATTTACTTTATGGATTAGCCCTCGGGCCATAAGTTTCCTGCTATTATTACCTGATCGCAAAAAAGCAAGGCTCCTGGAAAAAGTTACGCTCTGAGAAAAGAAACAACAAAAAACTAGCTGTGGCTCTGATTCTCCCCCCCACCTTCACTCCAAAACTTCGGACAATATTTGTGTTTCTAAGCGAGAGGAAGAGATCGGGATCTATCATAAATTGCATGCATGTTTTTTAACCTTTGGTTTTAAATTGTTTTAAATTGTTTTGTTTAAACTACACTGTATGCTTTATTTTTTGCTTGTGAGCCGCCCAGAGTCCCTGGGTGTTGGGCGACATATATATTGAATAGATTAGGTAGGTAGGTAGGTACGTAGGTAGGTAGGTAGATAAGATAGGTAGGTAGGTAGGTATAGATAATTATGATAAATTAGATATAGATAGATATAACGATGATAGATAGATAGATAGTGATGAAAGATAGATGATATAGATAAATTAGATAGATAATGATGATAGATAGATGATATAGATAAATTAGACAGACAGACAGACAGACTGACTGACTGACTGACTGACTGACTGAGTGTGGGGGGTCGGTGGCTGGGGGCTTCGAATAGAAGTGGTGGTGATGGAAATCGATGGGGAAAAGCTGGCGGCTTCTTTACTAACTCGCAGGTCGGCGACTACGTTCACACGGGAACAAGAGACGCGTGGCGGTCCTAAGGCGTAGGCAAATTAAAAAGGCCCCGAAGACCGGAGAGTCGGGGATGATCCTGCTACGGCGAGGGTCCCACACAGCCACCCGGAGAGAAGAGAGATCGCCCATGTGGAACCACCCGAGGAGATCTGCGAGGGGTGGTCGGCGGGTCCTTCCTTCCCGCCCGGGCGTCTCCCCACCACCCCTCCACCCGCTCTCGCCCGAAGGAAGGAAAAGCTAGTGGGGCCGAAGGTCTCACCTGCACTAGCACCTTGACGTACATGAGCGGCTGCGAGAGCACCGTGAGGCCGGAGCCCAGCAGCAGCTGGGAGGTCGTGTCCGCCATGCTGCAGCCGCACCGGGCTCTCCGCCGCGGGGGGGAGGGGGGAGGCCGAGAGAGAGGGAGGGGGGGTCAGCGGAAGAAGGAGCGTTCAGGACACGGCCACGTGACCTGCGGCGGAGGACAAAAAGGGTAACAAAAAAGGGGCTCCTGCTGCCGCCGCTGCTTTTGTCCCCCGTTCCCTCTTTTCCATCAGTTCCGGGTCCAAAGGGTTCCGGTTTCCGCCACCTGAGGAACAAGTTAGACTCGAAGAGGAGGAGGAGGAGCCGCCGCCGCCGCCTCCTATGAAATCAGATCTTCCGATTTTTAAAAAATAATAAATGGGCAAAATCCTCCTTGGCCCAGGATTCCCTGGATCGAGTGATTGATCCGCGTTGAAAAGGGTCTTGATGGTGGCCGGCTGCGCGAAGTTGGCGTTTCTTTTATCGATCTGGCCTCGCCTTGGGAAGTTGCGCAACTCGCCCTTGAAATGAAAAACAAAACTCCATCGGCCATCCGATTGCGTGTCTCTCCCGCGCTCGCCTTCCAGTTTCGGCCTTTCCACCCTTTGAGGTTTTATGGGGCCGTTTTGAATCCAAATTTTAAAAATGCCCTATGACGGTTCCGCTGCCGTTTGCAGTTGAAGGAAACCAAACGGATTTGCTTTCTGTATACACCTCGCTGTATTTAAAATAAGTATTTTCTAGTTTAGAAAAGCCAACAGAAATGCCTCCTTTGGCTCTTACCATTCTTCTTTTATAGGCCTGTCAATTTGGCGTACGTATTAGGAAATATACAGCTCAAAAAAATAAAGGGAACACTCTAACACATCCTAGAATCTGAATGAATGAAATATTCTCATTGAATATTTCATTTGCACAACTACAGGTATTCCATTTGTACAGCATGTGAAATTGTCAATCTCTGTTGCTTCCTAAGTGGACAATTTGATTTCACAGAAGTTTGATTTACTTGGAGTTATATTGTGTTGTTTAAGTGTTCCCTTTATTTTTTTTCAGCAGTGTACTTCACTGCCTTAGTTCAGTCGGATCTATAAAGTAAATGTATGCAAGATTACAATGGTAGTCACCTAAACCTAATTTAGCAAAACTCAACTTGCTGCTCTATGCTGCATTAAATCCTATTTTCAGTTTTCTGAAGGTTACTGTAATAAATGGCTTATTTAGAGGCCGGCTGTATACCTGTCTTGTCAAAAATATTATTGAATTCAAAGAGTTTTAAGTCAGTAGAATATTGTTGCTTTAATGTAGGTTTTGCTAGTTTGTCATTCAGACTTTCCTGCCCTCTCCATATGTTTCTGGCATATTTATAGAACCCAAACTAGTTGGAAAAATCCCTGCCTTTTAATCTGGATTTCTTGTGCAACTGCAGTAAATATTACTTTTACTCAGCATTCATTTTCACTTTATTTCTTCTTTCTGCTCTGAAGAGTAACCCAGTAAAAAATCATTGTTCTTTAATTGCATCGTGCCTAACACTTAACAAAAAATATGCTGTCTTCAGTACAGTAGCACTGCAACTGAACCATTCTCTCTACATCCAGTGTTTAAACTCGCGGGGCATAGGCCAGATGTGTCATGCGCTGGCCATACTGACTGGTTTAGTGAAGGGAACGTCACAGGACCTGATGCCGTGAATTTGACACACCCTAGATTAATTTAAATGTAATAAATTAAATCTGAAAAAAAACCCTTCCAAACAAGATGACTACTGAAAATTGCAATGTCATGTGCCAAATAGATTCCTACATGGCATATAAAAATTAAAAGTATTAAAAAGTCATTTTCAAAGATGTGCAACTTTGCAGGGGGGGGGGGAATGAATGGCTGACATACTTCCTTCGGCAAAAAATATATGCGGACACAAAAAAATGTAAGAAAATTAAACAATGATTGCTATGCATGGTTTTTGCATGGTGATCCACTTATTTGAATTTGTATTTGATAATGGCTTTCTTTTCTACATGCACCCTATTAAGAGACAGGCCTCCATGTGCAGAATATAGACTGTTCACAATCTATAAATGAACACATCTGTAACTGACAAGTGATTTCAAGAGCAACATGCCATGTCAGTGGAATGTTTAATTTTATATCAATGAATAGTATCCATTTTAAAATAAATAAGGAGTTTAATAATATAATTTCCTGGATTTTATTAATTATTGGAATTATTAATCACAGATAATAAAGGAAGTATTGAGTAAAAAAAACATGCACTCCACAATTCAGATACAATACTAAAATGGAATGTTCTAAAATGTGCACCAAAATAGGCCAGGAAAGCTGCTTTTCCTAAGGACAATGAATGCCTATTGACTAGCATAGGAGGAAAATGTACACAGATTCATAAAAACAGTTGAATAAACATTCATAAAACAGCTGTTATAAAACAACAACACTTGAGAGGTGTTCAGTAAATTTTATCAATCTTAAATTCATGAGAACAAAAACAGTTACAGCATTGTAGGCATTATATCACGGCATTCTGCACAATCAGTGCTGCTCTGCAGTCTGATTACTGAAATAAAGTGGTGTCATAACATGGAAAAAGTAAGGGGCTTTGTTCTGACATCTCCAATTAGTATCAAGGAGGACTATTTCACTTTGATAAGCCACTTTGCTTCAATAGAAAAATCTGTTGAGCCATACATTTCTACCAAAACCAATGAAATGGCTGTGTTGCAGTGTTTAGCCCACGAGAAAGTGAGACAGAGAATTTCTATACTTTATGAATATTTTGTTGATTAATCTATTTCAAGTTCTGTGTTTTTTTCTTATTGGGCAAATTTATAATTTTATTGTACTGTTTACTATTAAAGACTATTAATAGTCTAATTATAAAAAATAACAAAAATAAGACAATTTTTTAAAAGAACAAATTGGTGTTTAATTAAGATATGATTAAAAACTTGTTTTTTTGGGGGGAAATCTAGAAAATATTTTTTAAATGGTCATTTTGTCAATAGCAAAAAATACCCAAGGATGACAAATGAAATCAGACATTTAGGTTCTTTGTGTGAATTAACATAAATTTGGCCCATAAATCTTTCATGCCTTAGTTGCCACTATACTGTTTTTTCAGTGAAACATATAAATGACTGTTAGATAAGGTTTATTATGTAAAGTTCCTTAAACTAATGTGAACAGTACAAATGTAAAATAATATTTCTGATACAATCATGTATTTTTCACCACTGTACTTATAATTTGTCATTTAAACTGTTTAGGTTTTTTTAATAACAGGACAAAACCCAGTCTGAATAAGTTTCAAAATCTGTTAACTTTTTAAGTCACATACAAACTTCATTAATGTTACACCAAATCCATAACAAAATACAAGTTCAGATACATGGCTTCAATAAATATACTTTTAACAGAGATTTATTTAATATTGCCCAACTTTAAGAACATAAACATTATTTTATGATCTCTACATCCTCAGCACATTTTTCTGTACTCTAATGTATTGTATACTGTACACGTGTTTTTCTTTTTTTATTATGAGCTAAAGCAGTAATAAGAGTCCAAATCTGTCAGTGTACTCCTAAGAAATAGGGGAGTGATAAATTCACCCAAAGGATAAAAATGCAGTAACAGTTTTGCTTGCTTTTTGTGCATTGTAGCAATAAACAGGTGTATTCTTATAATAGCCTATGAACAATAAAATTGAGATTTTTAGAATTTGCAATTTATCCTTCATCATAAAAAAGGAAACTTTGTGCATACATTACTTAGGCATAATATTTTCCCCATTAGAAAAGAGTTGAGTGACATTCTGGATGCAGATGAAGTTTTCTAAGTAACATTTGCCAAAGTAATATGAGTTCAATGGTGGAGGGGATATTTGTAAGAAGAATCAAGAAGAAGGAAGGACACTTAACTCTTCATTTGTCCATTGAATTTGTTCTAAATTCACGCATTGATTTTTCCTTGAGCTGATTTTGAATCTCATTATAGGGAGAAAATTATTAAAATAATCAAGAGGAGATGAAAAAGGTTGAAACTCCCAATAGGTTCATGAAGCTTCCTGCTGACAATTCTCCTTTGTCACACAAATCTCCCTTCACATACTGTATAGCCCTCTTCATTTCTTATCAGCAAAACAAATAGGTGGGAAATCTGTATGCAACTTCTCTTAAGATATTAATGAAGGAGGAAAACCCCTGTCCTTCAGAACAGTTTGCAATTAATCTGTGGAAAGAAGAGAATTTACTGTTGTCATAATCAAGGCTCCAAGCTCTCATTCACGAAAGTTGTCTTTGCACTAAAGTCTTGTGACAAATAATCAGAACAGAAGATGGCCTGCTTTCCCATTGACCAGCTGGTTAACTCAGCGTAGCTTATTAAAAATTCACTGTTTCGTGGTTCCTAATACACACACTTCATGTTTTGAATAGTTTCTCTGCTATCTGGTAATGAAAATTTTTGACCAATTGCTTTGTGTAGTCCCTTTGTATTGCAACTGTATTCATTTTCTGTCCTCAGAAGTATCGGGTCAATTTGGAAAGGCTTCCATATGAATTCTCGATGAGGAAGAACCTGTGACCTGCTTTGGCTCAAGTGCCACCTTGGTCTATTGCCTAATATAATCTGAGATTTCAAGGACAGACTTCGACGTAGCATTGAAGTCACAGAAGGTACTTCAGGATTCCACCACAAGGACCTAAACAGGAAGTGGGGGGTGTTAAATAAGTTTATGATCATAAAAAACAATATATAGCAATGTCTTCCAATAGTCCTACCAAACAAAGAACACTTTACAGTTCAATCTTTTCTTCTTCAATTATTTTTTTAAAAGGTAGATTAAATGCTGGATGCATTTCCTCTGCCTTTTTGAAGTAGAGTCGCAAAGGGATTCCATTTTTCTCACAGAAACCATGGCATTGGGGGTTGGATTGTTTAATGATTTTCTTTCATAATCCCTTTCACTAATTATGGTTTATCCTTGGGGAAAATATAGTAAATCTCTTTTCCTTCTGGGTAGTAGGTCTTTGATAAAGAAAATAGTGAAAGAATGGTGGAAAGAAGAAATATATTTCCTATCACAACTACAAGGTAAATACTGTTTATTATTTTTTAAAAAACTCACAAACTCAGAAGCAAAGCAATATAATAGAATGGATGTGAATTTGATGTTTATGATGTCTGTGTAAGCAGACAATTATGTCTGCAATAAACCATGCTTGAATTCTAAGAACTTAAACGTAACTGTACTAGGTGAATGATGACGTGCTCTTTCATAAATAATCTCCCTTTTAAAAAAATTATTTAGGGCTGTAGGAAAGCATCTACCATTTAAACCTAAAATGCAAAACATGCTGCAAATTGTCAAGTGCAAGAAACCTGGAAGAGTTTAGTTCACTTCAAGTTTGTTTGTTCATTCATTCATTCATTCATTTATTAGATTTGTATGCCGCCCCTCTCCGAAGACTCGGGGCAGCTCACAACAGCAAAAACAGTACAAATCCAAAATTAAAACAATTTAAAACCCATTAATATAAAAACAATCATACATCTCGTACAAACCATACATAAAGCGGAAACGGCCCAGGGGAATCAATTTCCCCATGCCTGACGACAGAGGTGGATTTTAAGAAGTTTACGAAAGGCAAGGAGGGTGGGGCCAGTCCTAATCTCTGGGGGGAATTGATTCCAGAGGGCTGGGCTGCCACAGAGAAGGCTCTTCCCCTGGGTCCTGCCAGACAACATTGTTTCATCGACGGGACCCGGAGAAGGCCCACTCTGTGGGACCTAACCGGTCGCTGGGATTCGTACGGCAGAAGGCGGTCCCAGAAATATTCTGGTCCGATGCCATGAAGAGCTTTGTAAGTCATAACCAACACTTTGAATTGTGACCGGAAATTGATCGACAACCAATGCAGACTGTGGAGTGTTGGTGTAACATGGGCATATCTGGGTAAACCCATGATTGCTCTCGCTGCTGCATTCTGCACGATCTGAAGTTTCCAAACATTCTTCAAAGGTAGCCCCATGTAGAGAGCGTTACAGTAGTCGAACCTCGAGGTGATGAGGGCATGAGTGACTGAGCAGTGAGTCCCGGTCCAGATAGGGCCACAACTTGTGCACCACACACACCCCGCCACAGCTGAAAGATGGTTCTCTAATGTGAGCTGTGGATTGAGGAGGACGCCCAAGTTGCGGACCCTCTCTGAGGGAGTGATTTCCCCCCCCCCAGGGTAATGGACGGACAGATGTAATTGTCCTTGGGAGGCAAAACCCACAGCCACTCCGTCTTATCAGGGTTGAGTTTGAGTCTGTTGACACCCATCCAGACCCTAACAGCCTCCAGGCACCGGCACATCACTTCCACTGCTTCGTTGACTGGACATGGGGTGGAGATGTACAGCTGGGTATCATCAGCATACTGATGATACCTCACCCCATGCCCTTGGATAATCTCACCCAACGGTTTCATGTAGATATTAAATAGCAGGGGGGAGAGGACCGACCCCTGAGGCACTCCATAAGGGAGAAACCTAAAGGTCGACCTCTGACCCCCCACTAACACCGACTGCGACCGACCAGAGACGTAGGAGAACCACTGAAGGACAGTGCCTCCCACTCCCAACCCCTCCAGCCGGTGCAGAAGGATACCATGGTCGATGGTATCGAAAGCCGCTGAGAGGTCAAGAAACACCAGGAAAGAGGATAAACCCCTGTCCCGGGCCCACCAGAGATCATCCATCAATGCGACTAAAGCAGTTTCCATGCTATAGCCGGGCCTGAAACCCGACTGTTGAGGGTCTATATAATCGGCTTCTTCCATTGAGTAGCAGCAGTCTGAGCCCAGGACCAGAATTACACTCGTCACCAGTATCCTGGGTTGAGCTCAGGGAGCTGGAACAAGGGATCGCTATTAAGCAGCGATCTCTCCTTCCCCTGGAACAGTTAGCTCCATGGCTCCCGCCATATCTGCCTCTCCCCAGCAGCATCAGGATATTCTGACCCTCTGCCACCCCAGAGATAGGTGCCCCCTCCCCTCCTGCCTCTCTAACGCCAGGTGGACAAAGTATGTCATTCATGCCATTCCCATTCACCTCATCCATACCATAATCCCACCCATCCCAATCATTCATTCCATACACACCTGCCCCAATTATCCATCAATTTAAAAAAAACCAATAATTTAATTAAAATATAAAATTAAAATACAGAATTAAAACTACAGATTAATACTAATTAATACTAATAAATACCAATTACTCTAAAATTAGTACTAAATATCTAAACATTAATTATTAAAAAATTAAGAAAATAGGAGATAGATTAAAAATTCATTAATCAACAAGTCAGAAACATGTAGCACCAAGTTCTCAAAGGTGAGCGCAAAGAATATTCAATGTTCAGTTTGGTACAGTTCAATAGGAGATGACTAAATCCTAGGCATACAGATTTTGTCCTCCAGATTCTCTGAGGAAGTTTATTACACATATAGCAAGAACAATATTGAAAAGAATTATAAAACTAGCCTTTGCTGATCTTCCTAAAATCAGTAAGTCATAATTCAACAATGGCTTTTATAAATCATGATGGGATTCTATTAATAAACACAATTAATTTTCAATGGGTGTTGGCCAAACGTCAGAGGCATCACATGTTCTTAAATTGCCTATGGGATAATATTGTAGGATGCCAATTCTGAACTGACTTAATTTGGCTTAGGGCTACATCTAAGGACATTAACCCAATGGATATTCTCTGCATATCTTCCATCCCTGAGTATTTATATAGAGAGAATATACATATTATCCTCTTAGAATATAAGAGCTTGTTCACCATCGTTTTCTAAAAATCTGCAAGCCTGTTGAACACAGCAGCAACTCTGCATGGAAGAAGAAGAATTTTATGGTGATGGAGGAATGTGAGGAGATGGGTGAGTACATGTTGAAAGGGCACGTTTGTTTCATGCTTAAGTGCAAGTGAGGAAAGGACAAAAGAATCTGATGAACAGCAGTGTACATCAAAGGCATTCCCATTCAAAGCTAAATACTTAAAATCAAAGACACACATCAAACATGGAGCATTACATCAGGACAATATTCATTTTAAAATGTGCTTTAACTGTTTGAGGATTAGTGTCTGGGGCACACACCACTGCCATTTCACTAAACACTCATTATAATCTCGAAGAGCTGGTAAATTGGAATACCTGTACCGTTTGACTCCCGGGCAGGGCGATGGAAGAGTGGTACCTGTAGAAAAACAAAAATACATTTTGGAAAAACATCTGCAAAATTGTAAAGTAATAGTAATAGCAGCATTTCTTTTTAAAGGGCTTTTTCTCTATGTAGTTGATGAGGGTGCAGTGTTTTATAAAGACCGGTTTCTGCAATTACATAGCCTGTAATACAGAATTGGTGTCTGAGTGATGGTGGTATACCGTAATTTTAATTATACACAAATGGTCATGCTTTACTTCAAACTTTGTATTTTTAAAATCTATTTAAATATTTTATTATAATTATCCACACTTCCAGTAAAACTTATTTCTTACACATTCCCAAAAAATGTTAAGTTTTTGGCATATGTAGTATCTCATACCTGTATCCTGTTTCCCATTAAGTTCTCCATTGGAATGCACATAAAATTGAGAAGGAAGCTGTTTGACGGTTGTTGTTGTGAATTTGTGTCGTTGTATTGGTGATAGAGGAATTGTGGATATCAGGAGGGGACTAGGATTCTTGATCTTGAACTCACATTCAGTCAAGGGAACAATCTGTTTTCCTCTAGGAATCTCTATATAGCAAATATTTTGTAGAAAGCAAACATCAATTGAAAGCATCTCAAAATTCTCTAAAACAAACTTTTCTGAAATCGGAAAAACTCTTACCTATTCACTTTAATATGTTCCAAATTAAATACATTTGTATAGATATTTAGTGGCTCAACAGAACATAGCAAAGTCCTTTTTGTGAAATCTGAATACAGTAATGTCACAGAGTTAGCAGTATTGAAAGGATATTTTATCTATTTTTTTTGGCTCTGCTTTGTCCCAGGCAAAAAGTGGTATTGAATAAAATAGGTATTTAGTATTAAACACATTAAACATTATCTCATGTCCAAAGGTTAGAAGAAATATTTCATGTTGTTTTCAAACACAAAAATAATTTCTAAATTCAAATGTATACATCATAGCATAGCACTCTCACTGGATTATTATGAGTGAGGTTTGAGGTCACATTATTCCATTATTACTTTTATAGAATCTCTATTTTCAACCAGTAGAAAAGAGCTTCAAGGCAGGATTTATACAATGTCAGCATGTTAAATCATGAGCCGTGGTGGTGCACTGGTTAGAATGCAGTATTGCAGGCTAATTCTGCTGATTGCCCACTGCTGGCAGTTCAATTCTCACCATCTCACTTTTGATCAGATAACTCAGCCTTCCATCCTTCTGAGATCAGTAAAATGAGGAGCCAGGTTGTTGGGGCGATATGCTGGGTCTCTAAATGGCTAAGAGCAGGAGTGTGAAAACTCACGCCATCATGATGGCATCATGTGACCTATCGAGACTTCCCCCCCTTCACTAAACTGGACGTGGCCGTATGGATGTGGCCATCTGCTCCATGGGCTGTGCGTTTGACAGTCCTGGCTTAGAGAGAGCTGTAAAGCAGCGTGAAGTAGTATCTAAGTCTAATTGTTATTACTTTTGTTACTGAATGCTCTTGAACAATAATAGTCACTTCATCTTGAAATGTGTAGAGGCAATTTTAAAAATAATATAGGTTTGTGAAAGGTTTGGAAGGAAGGTAAATCAATTACCACACTGGATGACAGTTGCAATGTGATATAAGCAACCCTATTGCTTATTTGCATGAAACTAACAGATACAAATATAAATTAATATGGTAAAGATGCTGGAACAGGGAATAATTTCACATAAACAAGATTAATTTTTCCCTTACGCATGCAGAGTGTTAATTGCTGGGATAGTGCATTCTCAGCATATCTAACAGCATACAAAGATAAATATCTTACCTTGACACTTTTGACTGTTACTTGAGCTTTCTCCCTGCAAAAATAAAGGAACTGAATTACCCAGATTGTCCTGTATCAGACAAATGTATGTCTTAAGTCTCTGTTTTTCTGATGTTACAAATTTATTTGCCGATAATGATTAATGAACATTACTTGCCTTTCTTGCAGTTCTTTACTGTGGAAATTATGGCAAGTTTGAAATAGCATTTCCAATGTTAAAATTGGACATAAAATTTTGGACATCTGTATTCAAAAATACAAAAATATTTATATGCCTTATATAGATTCAAATTAATTAATTTTGCATTCTAATGGAAAACTTTTCTAGTTGACTACTTCTAACCAATAAAGCTACGTTTGGCCCAATTTTGCTTCTTACCATAACTTTTTCCTTTTGCTTTAATGCATGGCTTACAACAAATTTCTGGTGTAAATCATTTCTTTCTTTCCTGGTTCGCAGAAGTTTCTTCTTCTTCTTTTTCTTCTTCTCATTGCAGTCCTCCCAAAAGAAATACTCCAATAATTAAATATATCAATGATCAAATTGTGATACACCAAATTATATCAAATCAGCTCGATTTGTTACAAAAATCGTGAATAAATTTTTAAATGCATCAAAGTGCATTTATAAAAAACATGTTTTTGTAATAAAACATATTTATAAAAAATATGTTTTTGTAATCAGTAAAACATAATTAAGGTTTTAGCCATGTTATCTCCAGTCTGGAATATAGGAATATTCTAAAGACATATAAATTGGTTCCTGTGCTGTGTAAAGATGGTGTAACTTTTTCCAAATCTTGCTGCAATAAAGAAACAGGCAATTAATTATTGACTCTCTTATTCTGAAATCTAAAATTGTCAAAGTGTTCAAATCAAGCTATATTTTACCAGCTTTAAATATTACTAAATATTATAACTACTCTACTTTGAATTCAATTGGCCGTAATCATAAAGTAAACCCTGTTGAATATTAGAATTTCTGATATGACATACATCGGGGTGTAGTGCTATTGTTCCATTAGTATTATTATATAAAGCTGTGATTTCCCATTTATAAATAGAATTCTTGGACTTCTACAGTGGTTTATGCTGGTTAAGTTATGGACCAATCACATTTGCTATTTAGGTTTTGAACAAACCATTTACCATCAATTTTAAAAATTATTTACTGAATTTATATCCTGATTCTGAGAGTAATATTTTTCTCCTTATACCAATTGTTTGAGATACTTCTGGCTAAGAGAAAATAACTGGCCCTAAATCCCCCAGGATGTTCTATAGTGAAAACAACTTGAATCTGAGTCTACATAGTTCAAATCCAGCACTTTAGTCCAGTGGTGAAACCTAAAATTTTCCCCTACTGGTTATGTGGACATGGCTTGGTGGTCATGTGACTGGGCCTGTGGGCATGGCTTGGTGGGTGTGGTCATGTGACCAGGTGAGCTCAAAAATCAACTTTCACACTTTACACAAAAATAACACAAAAGCTACACATCTGACTCCTACAAAACTGACTCACACACAATGCAGAAACAGCTGAACGTCACACAAAATGTCCCCTGCAACAAAGCAGGGACCTACCAGAGTCACAGTTCGGACGAATAGCATTTAAAAAAATGCTTTTTAAAAGTTCTTTTTTAAATGATCCCATGATCCCATGTTCCAATGATCTCCTCTCAGCTGAGTTGGGACTTTTTTTAAAAAAACTTTTTAGGGCATTTTTTTTACTACCAGCTCTAGGGAATAGGTAGTAAAAATGCTTTTTAGAAAGTAAAAAAAAGGTTCATCAGCTGTGTTGCATCATAGCGGAAAACTTTTTTGAAAATCTTTTTAAAAGCATTTTTACTACTGGTTTAGAGAACTGGAAGTATTTATTGCTAATGGTTCAGACGAACCGGCATGAACCGATTGCATTTCACCCGTCTCAAAGGTGCTTTTTCAAAAGGCAACTGGACTATTTTTTGAAGAAGACAAAGAAAATATTTTGCTTCTCATCCAAGAAGCTTGGATGAGAAGTGAAGTGAAGTGAAGACCAAGAAGGGAAAAGATTTAGTCATTATATTATATTGGCTCATTTGTTTCACTTCTTCATTGTGAACCATTTAGTATTCATAATATTTTACCACCAGAACCTTTTGCTTTGGAAAATAGGACTCCAGTAATAGAATGGTCAATGCCTGGAATGCTCTACCTGACTCCGTTTAGTTTCAACTTTAAGCTGTTTACTGTGGACCTCACCCCATTCCTAAGAGGACTTATAAGGGCATGCATAAGTGCACCAGCGTGCCTACCTTCCCTGTCCCATTGTCCCCATTTATTCGTATTTACTGTATTCATATTCATATTTATATCTGTTATCTTGACAAACCAAATAAATAATAAATAATTCTGATTTGTCATTAAAACAACCCTAGTGTCTGCTGGTTTCCTGCCTGCCTCCCCCCCACTCCTTCTAAAGAAAATGAGACAGCAAACGCTTGTAATGTTGAGATCACTGGGTGGGGACGGACGACAGAATCAGAAACGTAAATCGAATGAATGCTAGCTAATCAGCGCTTCCAGGTGCAAGGTGAATTAGCAATTTTACACAAAAATAAATCACCATTTTCTTTCACCTTATGATAGGTAGCAAAAACAAATAACAAATATAATAAATCTAAATAAATAATTAATAGTAATAGCAGACACTGGATAATAAAATTACTGACTTTTGTATTTTATATTTTTCAGTTTTTCCATTTGGAATTATTCTCTGAAAATGCATAGCTCTCACCTTTTCTGCCATCTTGAGCAAATGTGCAGGAGGGCCATCTGATTGGGAGCTGTCAGACCCACTTGTGCTAATTAAGAGAAAAGATAAAAACTATTCATGTGATGCACAATAACTAACATTGTCATTGTATTGCTTCTAGCAGTTTTGCTAAGAATTTTTTTATTGTATTGTATTGCTTCTACCAATTTTGCTAAGAAAGTTTAAGTATTAGTCATAAACTGACTCATTGGCTATGCCTAAAACCTTAAACTATTCAACCTATCTTCATCATCAAATCATCTGTAAGGCAGAAGCCCTTAAAACTAATTATGTGGTCAACATCCCTTCCTTTGTGCTGCTTCTCATGCTTTTGTGGTGCCAAAGTTATTTGTGCCTGAAGCTGCATAGCTTGGAAAGACTGCACAGATGTTTCTTAGGTAGCCTAGAGATTAATGATTAAAAAAAAAAAAGCAATTATCATGTCTATCCAGGTTGCTCCAATGCCTATTATATATACCCTCAATCATTCAATGTAACATAACACATACATTAACAATTCCTATGAAACTAAAAGTGCCAATGAAATCAGTGTACAGTAGGTGATACAGCAACATCTCTGAAATCATGCTGTTGAATAAAGACAGTGAGTAAAGTTGCATTGATCTTCTCAGGTAGCTCGATACATGAACAACATACAGCCTACAAAAGTATGAGATACAGGATAAGAAAAAGAGCCTTCAGAGAAATAGTTCTTGTTTTAAGCTTCCCTCTCTTGAATAAAATAGATAAATCTATTAGCATTATCTCCTGGCTATTATTCTATAGTATTGGACGATAGAAAAATCTACAGGGCATCTCATTTTTCTAAAATCCCTTATCACCAAAGGCTGGCAGACTTGGATTACCTGGATTCAACATCAGATAGAGAGATGTCACTCCAAGTACTTTCGTTGTTTTTGCCCAACTCTGAGAGCTTAGTCTGGATTTTTTGTTTCAGTAATTCCGTAAGCTCTAACAAGCATTGCTGAAACTAAGAGAAGAACAGAGATTTCTTAGACCAAGTGAAAAATATTGTTTGTTTATATACTTTAAAATGCTCCACCCATTCTAACCATTTTAATGAGAATAACATAAATATTAATAAGCAAAATGTAAAACAATTTGAAAAATATACATTATATACAATACAGTGATCCCTAGTTTTTTGCGGGGGATGCATTCCAAGACCACCCATGAAAAACGAATTTCCGCAAAGTAGAGGAAAGATATTTTTGTATGTATTTAACGAGTATTTAGACTTTTAAACCCCTCCCTGTATTGTTAACAACCCACCGCTGCTGACCGCTGAGAGAGACCGGCTTCTCTCAGCTACCGCGTGGGCTGAAGGAAGCCGCCGCTGCAGTTCCCTCCCCCCCCCCAAAACATCCCTGCCCCGGCGTTCTTTTCCATTTGAAAAAACCCGTGAAATAGCGAATCCTCAAAAGATGAACCGTGAAAGTAGCGTGGGATTACTGTACACTTAAAAAATAAATTCAAATGACATCAACAAAAATATCAAGCAGCATGGGCATACGTGCGGGCACCTGCACCGCAAATAGCTGAACTTCCTTTACAATGTAACAGGATCAGTATGATTTTTTTTAAAAAAATTACATAGCTTTTCGTTTGATTATCAAATTTCCTGTGAACTAAGTTGCATTTCATAATAGGTTCATAACCCAAGGGGCATCTGCAGTTAGACAAGTTTCTAGTTAGTAAAATTCATATATATATATACTTAAAAATTAATATATGCTACTTGGTTGAAGTTTTATTATTTCTTATACATTTTAGACTCACAAAGAAAAAAAGCATATATAGAAGAGGGGTGGGCAGGGGTGGGCTACAGCCCGGACGGGGGGAACGCAGTGGCGTAGCGAAAATGGAGCTCCATCCCAGAGCACTCAATTTTCACTGAAAGATGTTGAAAGAAAATGCATAAGCCACGCCCACAGTGTGGTAGTAAAAATTTTGGTAGCCCTTAACTAGGTGTTGGCTGCATACATGTCTTCTATTGGTATTTGGACTGATGGACTATGGCTATTTTCAGATGACATATTTTCAAGCTGTGAGAAATAATAATGGCAACAATAAAGTATGCCTCAGAAATATGGGAGCTGTGGTGATGCAGTGGCTAGAATACAGTATTGAGGCGGATTCTGACTATGCCCACTGCCATGAACTCAATCCTGACCAGCTCAAGATTGATTCAGCTTTCCATCCTTCCAAGATCAGTAAAGTGAGGACTAAGAATGCTGGGGGCAATATACTGGTATTTGTAAACTATTCAGAGAGTGATATAAAGCACTGCAGCAGTATGTAAGTCTAAGTATTATTGCTATTTAAAGGCATTGACTGATCAAACAATATCTTCTAGTTCTGTTAAGCTACCACAGCAAGTTCTCACCTTGGAACGGTCTGGATCACAAAAGTCCAATAAAGTATCACAGACATGATAACCTAGAGATTTGAGATCCTCAAAAGTAAAATGACAGTTACTTTTAGCACCTGAGAAAGACAAATAAATATGTGCCTCTTTAGTCTTTAGTACAATAAATACCTTGATATGCAATCAAGAGAAAAAATTCTGAAAGTCTTTCCTTTATTCATCATATTGTATAATTTATTACTTAACTAGCATTCTTTGCATGGTCTTTTTTTTTGCCACTAGAGCCCATTGTAAATATTATTATTCAATAAAGGACAGAGCATCCAATTTAATATTGCTCCTTCCTCTTTTGCTTAATGCTCCTGGAGAGTGAGAATTTACTCTTCTGGTTGTACTGTTTTTCTGATCTCTTGCTCTCTACAAATACTGTATGTCATATTCTTTTCCAGAACTAATCAGAATTAGCTAAGATCTTCCTTCCACACTTTCCTTAGCTCCTTAAAAATTCAAAAGGAAATACAATTTTAGATGACCTCACTCATGCTGCTAATGCTACCAAAGTCTACTGACTTTGACAGAATGCTAAAATACCTACCGTATTGCATTAGAGTATAAGACACACCTTAGTTTTGAAAAAAGGCCTCTGCCTCCCAGCAATTTGCCAAAGAACAAACGGGTAAATAGCACACATGTTATAAATAGTTTGCTGTGTTATTTCTGTGCATGTGTGCCTGACCCATAAAAATAGCGAAGAATTGGAGAAATGTACATTATGGCCAGCGATGAGCTACAAGCCGGAACGCTAAATTGCGCTTGCCGCCGCGGCTCGTACGTTCTTGCGGGACCAGCGCAATTTTGCTGCTGCACTTGTGGAGGTAGCAAAATTGCACCCATGTTTCGGCTATGTTTCATCTGCAGCTCCGTGCACGATTTTGCTACCTCCACAGGTGCAGCAGCAAAATCACGCTGGTCCCGCAAAAACTTACAAGCCGCCATGGCGAACGCAATTTAGTGTTCTGGCTCATAGCCCACTGCTGATTCGGGCAGTATATTAATGCCAGAAAGTTTTCTTAAAAGTAGTCACAATAACTCTTCCCAATTATTTAAATAAATCTACTCCAAACATGACTAAGTCATAGTTTAACTCAGCTGCCTTATCTTAATACTAAAACTAAACACTGTTACATTTCAGATTTAAAATTGATGTGGCTTTCTGGAAGTATACATTATTCTCTGATATTTAAAAGATACAATAGTACTGGGCCTCTTCAAATCAAGCATTTATTTTAAAAAATCATCTTAAACATAGAAACATAGAGGTCTGACGGCAGAAAAAGACCTCATGGTCCATCTAGTCTGCCCTTATACTATTTTCTGTATTTTATCTTAGGATGGATATATGTTTATCCCAGGCATGTTTAAATTCAGTTACTGCAGATTTATCTACCACATCTGCTGGAAGTTTGTTCCAAGGATCTACTACTCTTTCAGTAAAATAATATTTTCTCATGTTGCTTTTGATCTTTCCCCCAACTAACTTCAGATTGTGTCCCCTTGTTCTTGTGTTCACTTTCCTATTAAAAACACTTCCCTCCTGGACCTTATTTAACCCTTTAATATATTTAAATGTTTCGATCATGTCCCCCCTTTTCCTTCTGTCCTCCAGACTATACAGATTGAGTTCATTAAGTCTTTCCTGATACGTTTTATGCTTAAGACCTTCCACCATTCTTGTAGCCCGTCTTTGGACCCGTTCAATTTTGTCAATATCTTTTTGTAGGTGAGGTCTCCAGAACTGGTCACAGTATTCCAAATGTGGTCTCCCCAGCATTCTATATAGCGGGATCATAATCTCCCTCTTCCTGCTTGTTGTACCTCTAGCTATGCAGCCAAGCATCCTACTTGCTTTCCCTACCGCCTGACTGCACTGTTCACCCATTTTGAGACTGTCAGAAATCACTACCCCTAAATCCTTTTCTTCTGAAGTATTTGCTAACACAGAACTGCCAATACAATACTCAGATTGAGGATTCCTTTTCCCCAAGTGCATTATTTTACATTTGGAAACATTAAACTGCAGTTTCCATTGCTTTGACCATTTATCTAGTAAAGCTAAATCATTTACCATATTACAGACGCCTCCAGGAATCTTCATTTTTTAAAGTTGTTTAGAACAATAATAAAGCTGTCTTTAAAATGTAAGTCTAATAATTTAAACATTCTATAGACATTTATAGTTATTGACTTACCTCCTTGCAATTTCAGCAGTCACCTCCAGCAATTTGCCTCCTTGCAGCTAGTTTCACTTTCAGTTCTAGCATGTGGCTGACTGTGCTGATTCAGCTATGGCTTGGGAGGCTGATAATTACTTGCTTGTGCTAATCAGGCTCTGTGCTGTTTGCTGCAAGGAGGTAAATTGCTGGGAGGCAGAGGCCAAAGGGTGGGGGTGGCTAGGTGGGGCTATATCCAGCGTATAAGATGCACCCAAGGTTTCACCCTCTTTTGGGGGATAAAAAGGTGAGTCTTACATGGTAGTTCCTTCTTGATATTAGGATTTCATAGCTAGCAAGCTTTTTTCATTTTTTGTCATGTACCGCTCACTTTAATTTGAAATACTCCTATCATACATTCTCTATTTCACAAGGAGACCCCATGAAGCAATCAGCCCAAGTAATGAAATAAAGCTCGGATAGCCATAAATGTAAATGTATGCCTAAGGCGCAAATCCTCGCATTGTGTAGGCTGAGTGCCTAGCTACTAAACCAAAACCGATTAAAAATCGTTGACTGTCTCCTGCAGTATACCTCCCAGAGACCAATAAGGTTGCATAGGGTTGGCCTTCTCTGGGTCCCGTCGACTATGCAATGCAGGTTTGTGGGGCCACAGGGGAAGGCCTTCTCTGTGGCCGCCCTGGCTCTATGGAGCCAACTCCCACCCACCCCAAATGTCTGTAGTGCTCTCATCCTGCTGGTCTTCCGAAAGGCTACGAAACCTGGCATTGCTAGAAACCTGGGGGCCATGAACTGTACATCTTTCATGGCCAAATTGTATTGAATGATACATATGTTTTGATTGGATTGTAACTTGTGGGTTTTAATTGGGGTTATTGTTTTAATTTATACTTGACTTCTTTTTATCGTTAACTGTACTTTTTTATATTGTTGTAAGCACCCTGAGTCCTTTGGGATTGGGCAGCATAGAAGTTGAATAAACAAACAAACAAACCACCGGAACATTAAAAACAAGGCAATATATGTAGTTCAGAGTTGAACCATAGGGCCCTTGCTGCTCTCTGAGCTTGGTTGCTTTCCCATTATTCGAACCTAGACCTTCTCTAGCCATTTTTAACATATATTGTACTGCCTTGAATAGAAAAAAGGTGTACGCTCACCAAGTGTTGATCCACTAAATGTAGATTCCATAGTATAACTGTTTAGTATTCCCATTCTCCACATCACAACTCGTCCGGTTCCTTCTTTACACTTCTGAACTTGAAATTTACAGCTGTTGAAACAAAACTGAACATCCAAATTGTCCAAATTAGAATTATTTCATTATTAGAGATATTTATTTACTAAAGCAATGTTGGATCAGGCCAAATAAATAATGCTCAGTAGTCCATTAGATGTGTGTTTTTTTAAAAAACAAAAAACCTAGAATGCAGTTAATTGGGAGCCAATTTGGTGTACTGGTGAACATGCTGAGCTAGAAACCAGGAGACAATGAGTTTTAGGCCTGTCTCAGGCATGAAAGCTGTCTGGATTGACTTTGGGCCAGTCACTCTCTCTTAGCCCAACCTACATCATAGGTTATTGTAGTGGGGAAAATAGGAGACAAGAGTATTAGGTATATTCACCACTGTGAATATATAAAAAGTGATATAAAAATTAATCATTAAAAAAGATATCTCTCAGATTAAAAACTGCGTCTCTTCTAGGAATTGTTGGCACCCAGTGCTAAACCATCTTGTGATCTGTTTGGTTTAGCTTAATGTCAAATAAAATACAATTCTAGAAAGAAAATCTGAGCTAGCAAATAAGCATTTCATAATATTAGTTGTTATGTTCTATCATTGCTTCTGATTGGCTACATGAAATTTGGCAGTGGGCATATAGATATAAGATCTTTAAAATATATATATACAGCCAATATTTGCACATAGCCTTTAAATAATGTTGCCTTTTATTTTTAAGAGCTACATTAATTTACATTAATGTTTCTACATCTATTAACTAAAAATAGTATGTCAGAATATGTAGTTCATTTAAGGGAGGAAAATTCTGGCTACTGTAATAAAAATTGAAAGAAAAGATATTTTCGAATAATGAAAAAAGTCTGAATAAAATGATATCTGTGAAATTTAAGAGAATTTATATTGAACTAATGAATGTATGAAATTAGAAGCTGCAAACAGAATACATCCAGGCCCCACCTTATCAGGAATATTCTTGCTCATCATAAGAGGAAAGATTCTCTCATGAAGTAACTGATTTTGTGCATATTTGTTGTTACAGCCATACATGAAGATATTGTTCTTTCGACTATGCCCATGGATATCACAATAGAGCAGAACTTCACGTTCCTCAAGGACTCTTTCAGAGAAGGGACACAAGACACAGATAAAGAAAGTGAGGTCCAAGGAAACCTCTGAATGTCTCATTTCATACAGATAAACATGTAAACAATCATATTGTATTGTTTCCAACACAAACAGACTTGTATGGCAGTATCAATTAGGAATTTGAAAATTCCTGATTGATGCATCTTTATCTAGATTTAGTAGTCATTTAAAGTGTAATTGGTTGATTCTTGTTTCCCTACTAAAACTGGCAGAATAGCTCTAATCCAGTATACTGCTGGCAGAAAAAAAAGGCAGTATGGCCTAATGGTTTAAGTCTAGAAAGTGGGAGATCATGAGTTTTAGTCCTTCCTTAGCCATGAAAACTTGACTGGATGATCCTGGGTCAGATCGACCCACTTCACAGAGGAAAATAGGTGAGGGAGTTGTGTTGGATATTTATTTATTTATTGGATTTATATTCTGCCCCTCTTCAAGGACTCGGGGTGGCTTACAACCTATAAAAGAAACAATAAAATACAATGGCTAAATCTAATTCATTGCCTTGAGTTATTAATAAAAATAAATTTAAAAAATAAGAAAATGAAACCACAAGAATTTTAGAAACAATAAATAAAAGGAAAAAAGCAACATTGATTCTCTGGCACTTTTGTCAAAACTTACCAAACTGGATTGAAAATGATGGATTGTTAGATCATTTTACCTGCTTATTGACAAATATGTATGATATCCAGGAAGCAACAGTTAAAATATGCTGGCTCTGTTAAAAAGTGTTGTAAGCCACCCTGAGTCTAAGGAGAAGGGCGGCATAAAAAAAATTAAATAAATAAATGAATGAATGAATGAATAAAACAGAATATAGACCAGCTATTTGTTTATAAATTAGGACTGTTCCAAAATTGTATATTCTTAGCTTTGTAGCCATATGCAACGAAATTTCATTTTAATGAATGCCGATTAGTGTAGATTCAACCTGAGAATGAAGTTATTCTAAGTCTAAGTTGGAATCGTAAGAAATGCTAAAATTACTGGCATCAATATTTTGATGATACCATAATGGCATATGTGAGAAAGCCTTACAGAATTATCTTACTGAAGATAAAAGAAGAGTATGCAAAAGTCGGTCTTGCTGTTAAGATTATGTCAACAAGCAATGCCATCCCAATGTGATAGAAGTAGAGAAATTGTTTACAAAAGAACATCATTTTTCTAGGCTCAGAAAAAAAGGCTGACTAAAACTATTGTTCTAGACAAGTTAACAAAATGAAGCTTTTTAAAAAATAAATGCTTCATCTGAATAAAAACTATTAAAAAGATATCTACTGGGAGAAGTATGCTAACTCTAACACAATAGTAATATAAAGAGACAACACACTGCTAACTAATTTGCCTATTGTCAAGGCTATGCTTTTTTCCCATTGTAATATATGGCTGTGAAAGCAGGACCATTAGAAAAGCTGAAGGAAAATGGATGTTTTGAAATTGTGGTGTTGGAGAAATTGTTGAAACAAATATATACAAAACAAATAATTCAATATTAGACATAGTAAAATTGGTTTGCTTACTGGAACAATAATAATGAAGCTAAAGCTTAAATATTTTGGATAGTATGATGAGAATGGAGGAGGCACTGGAAATCCTGAGGCTTGGAAAAACAAATCAAAAGGCAGGCAAAAAAGATTGGCAGAAGAAAAGGTAGCTTGTTACAATCATTGATAAGCATAAGATTGAGATAAAATAAGAGAATCTGGTGTTAACATCCAAGATCATTATAGTGATATCTTCATATAAGATAACCTTGGAAAAGTGTTCCAAAGTAAAATACTATGGGCAGTTTTCTATGTACCTGTAACACTTTCTCAAACCCAGCCCATAATATTTCAACATATTGCATATTTTTTCCCATTTATTCCATTAATGATTTATTTTCCTTCATAAATCCCAACAGCCTGACTCCTACAAACTCTGATATTTGTTTTATTTGCAATTTTTTTCAGGAACTGTTTTATGTATGTACACATATGCTCACATGGCATATATGTATGTATGTTTATTTACTTATAAAAGAAATTTGTATAGCTGCTGAACTCACATGAATAATTCTGGAGAGGGAGAGAGAGAAAGAGAGTTAAGGTATGTTGCCTTTAGAAATTTCATATACATCTCTAACACTTACTTCTTGATCATGGCCCGAGTATACCAAATGCAGGGGAAAGATTCCTTCAGTTCAGTCCTATAGTTTCTGTTCAAGTCTCTTCCTGCCAACGAACAGCGATAGTTCCCCACAATAACGCCATCTGGGTTCAGCATGGGCACAACTTTGAATATGAAAAGATCTCGAAGGAGATGAGCATCAGGAGCATCACTCACGATAAAATCTAGAAAACCTCTCATTACCCACGAACTATTTGTTTCCCCAGGATGGACTCTGGCACTTAGTATAATAGCTTTTTTTGCCGCTCCAGCAATGGTACCCTTGGATGGATTGGTAATAGTGAGGAGGTATACTATGTTTCCAGCTAGACTGCTGCACAGAGGGCGGAGTTTGCAATACTGAGAATAGAGTGGATTCCCTACCAAAGTCAAAAGATAATTTTGTAGGTCTGAATAGGTATAAGGATAGAACTGAGCAAAGTAACATGTGTCATAGCTGTTAGGAAAACACACAGTCCATGTGAGGCAATAGAGAGTTTGACCTTCCTCTGTGTTGTATTTATAATACTTGATATCATTCCCCATCCTCCTCCAGCCAATACCGTGCGCCTCAGCATCCTTCTGAGAATACATAAGAGGCTTCATCCCCATATTGTAGAGGCTTTTGGCTTTCATCAGATTAACGATTGTGAAGCGGTACTTGACATCTTTTCTGGTATTTTGTACTCTGAAGTAGTACCACTGGGTATGCTTGCTAGTATAAAGATCCGTCCGCAAAGTGAGTTCATATTCATATTCGCCTCTGAAATGGAACAGGGAGAACAAAGATGCATTAAAGGCCAGCAGCAGCCTCTTACTCTAGGAAGAACTACATAGTAACTCAAGCAAACTTGATACACATATGACTTACTATCTGGAAACAAATAGTATGGGAGTAAGACAACCCTAGCACTCCTAGGTGTGTGTGTGTGTGTGTGTGTGTGTGTGTGTTCCAGCATAAAACTCTGGAATGCCTCAAACAATTTCAACAAAACCTAGTACACATATGGATTATTATCTGGCAAAAAATACTGTGTGGGTAAGACACCCCTAGGAGTGGCCTTTTGGAACAACGGTCATGTTCTGTACACTGAGCCTAGCTCAGCATTTTTCTGAAGAGGTCTAGGCTTCCCTCACACAGTAGGCCTATGAAGGGAGTCTGATTAGGCCAGTACAGAGACCTTTGATTGAGCATGGCATGGCCTGAGCAGATCACCCACCCCCACCTCACTGTGGTGGCCCAATCTCACAGGGAACAGCTTTGGCCTGTATTCACAGGATCATCCTTTTCCCTAACTCAGGACTAGGCCTCCCTCACAAGGAAGGTCTACGAAGTGAAGGGAATCTGATTAGGTCAGTACAAAGGCCTTTGATTGAGCATGGCATGGCCTGAGCAGATCACTCAACACCACCTATTGTGGTGGCCCAATTTCACAGGGAACAGCTTTGGCCTGTATTCACAGGATCATCCTTTTCCCTAACTCAGGACTAGACCTCCCTCACAAGGAAGGCCTACGAAGCGAAGGGAACCTGATTACGCCAGTACAAAGGCCTTTGATTGAGCATGCCATGGCCTTAGCAGATCATCCGCCCCCACCTCACAGCTTCAGCCTGCGTTTCCAGGATCCTCCTTCGCCCCAACTCATCAGGTGAAAGACGGGACCACCCCAACTGAGAAGAAACAGGAATTGAGACCAGAGAGGAGACCAGCCTAATTCAGCAGGGATGGAGGAGGTGCAGCATGGCCCAGCTCAGGGATTTATGTTCCAGTCCCAGGCCCAGTTTGAGGAACTGGTAAAATAGGTGATAGCAGAGGCGGGGGGGGGGGGGGATGGCACTTCTAAATCCCCCAGCTATCCACAAGTTCCGTAGCTGAGATTTGAACAAGTTCCTTATACTTTTAAAACCCTGTAAATCAAATTGTTTTGATTTGACACCATAGATATGGTATAGATATTTGACACCATAGACACCATTCCTTTTCCTTATTGCAATACAAGATTGGGATAAATAAATACCTGGGTAACAGCAGATAATCAGCTTCTCTTATTTAAAGATTAAACAGAATGATTCATTTTATTACGGTCTTCCTCTCTGTGACTAGAGAGTTCAAGGATACACACTTTCCATCAAAATGTTAATGTGGAATATAATTTGTTATTTGTGTGGCATATGTGGCCTTGGCCAGATACCATTTTGGGGAAATGGGAGTTTTAAGAGATGAACTGAGTGCCTTAAGTCTGTAGTATTTAGCTGATATGCTTTATATGGAAAGCAAGGTGGCTTAGAAATCTTAGCAAATATTTTTATTTTCTTCCATTCAGTAAGGAAGGCTATGAGTTAAATGAGAGATGGGAAATAAGTAAGTAAGGAGAACATTCTAAGATGTAACAAGGACAGTTAAGTGGCTCTTATCAAGAATCATGTGGTAGTAATAGTTTCCCTAAAATTCTGATAGGGAATGCAGTCTCTTTTTGGAATGCCAAATGTGAAAATGCCACCTACATACAGTTGCATGCAAAATTTAAGAACCACTAGTTAAACTGAGTCCCACGGGATTGGGCGGCATAAAAGTCAAATAAATTAAATTAAACTGTAAATCCTGAAGTGAAAAGAAGATGACAAAACCTCTACATCTTCTGCAAAGACTACCCTAATATTTATGTGCAATTGTTTACAAATAAAGAGTGCACACAGCAGGTGAAGAAAGTAGGTCAATGTTTTATATCACCTTTGGCAGAAGGAACAATTTCAAAAAGTTTTCTCTAGCTAGATAAGAATTTTGTCTCACTGTCGGATTCCCCCCCCCCAAACAAACACACCTCTTCCTTGCAGATTTCTTCTAAATCAGTGATGGCGAACCTTTTTTTCCTTGGGTGTCGAAAGAGCGTGGACACGTACTATCGCACGTACGCGAGTGCCCAAACTCATAATTTAATCCCTGGGGAGGACGATAACAGCTTCCCCCACCCCCAGAGTCCCTCTGGAGGCTTGAAATGGCCTGTTTCCCAACTTCTGGTGTGTCCAGTAGGCTCATGTTTCACCCTCCCCAGCTCCAAAAGCTTCCCTGAAGCCAGGAGAGGGCAAAAACGCCCTCCCTCATCCCCCCGAAGGCTCTCAGGAAGCCAAAGACGCCCTCCAAGAGGCTTTGTGCGAGCCAAAAATCAGCTGGCTGGCTCAAACATGTATTTGGAGCTGAGCCAGGGCAATGGCTCATGTGCCAGCAGATGTGGCTCCGCGTGCCACCTGTGGCATCCATGCCATAGGTTTGCCGTCACTGTTCTAAATAGTTTCCTTTTCTGGTCCCAGATAGTTTCCTATCCTGTATGATTCCCAAACCTTTACTCACACCCTGACTGCTTTCTGGAGATTCCCACTTTCAAAGCGTGATTCAAATAACAGTACAGTGTCTTCTGGATCTTTTAAGTTGACTGCAGCTGACTTGATAGATTGCCTTGACCCTCCAACTCGTGAAGCAATAAAATAGGTACCTGAAATTGCTGCAGAAGAAGAGGAATACCTGTCAATGAGCGCATCACAGATCTTAGTATCAGAAACTAGATCTGTGCTACTAACATTGCAAGATACGTTGTTAAAATTATTGACAAATATGAATCTCCCGTGGATAAATAGCAATTTAAATTGACTACAGATAAGTAATTTGATTTCAGTTTGGTTACTTTCTAAAAACTGAGCAAAATTAAAAACATTGTACAGTAGTTCTCTAACGTTCCTCAATGATGAGTAAGAACTAAGTTAAATAATACATGCAAGGCAATATGTGTAACAATTCTTAGTGTTATAGAGGCTATGGTAGAGCTGCAGAATAGTTGAAAAGGTGCATAACTCTGCCTTCAACAAACAATTGTATTATAGTTTGTTATACCTTATGTTCTTTTTTGAAATAAGTACCTTGGCATCTTTATTAAAAGAACCTAAGATAGGGCAGGGAGTTAAATTTAAGCAATCTAAGTCTCACTCAACCCATTTTTCCTTTCTCTATGGTCTGTTACCTACACTACTTTCTTTCTCTTCTGTATTCTAATTCATAGCTGACTCTTGCCTTTATTTTCTAATTCTCTATTTCCAAGTTTCTTTTCTGACTTTATCAACAAATTCATTCTATTTTGTTGAATTCTTAGTTTTCCATCAATCATTCTGGTTACCAGTTTCTCCATTTATTCTTTTGTTAGGACTAATAAAATGCATTTAAAGTAGCTGTATATGCTATTTTAAAAAATAATGGAAGCTAATGTTTTTTAAATATAGGAGAGACCAATGCATACGGAGCATAACTTTTGTCTGATGCATTATTTGACTTATAGATATGTATTATGCTAGATGTTGTGAAGCTGAGAACCATAATGGAAAAGTCAAATTTTTAAAAACATTACAATACATAAGACATAGATTATTTATGCTCCCAATTTAATGAAGGGTTTATATAACTGCTTTGTTTACACATGAACAAAGTCATGTACTGTATATGTCAAAACGTATATGAACTTGCAGCAAAATCATTAAAAATCAATTCAAGAATAAATAGTTCTATTTGAACTACCAAACAGTTAAGATTCTAAAACATGCAAATCTAATGTTTGTAAATGTATATATACCTTCAGACAGAAGTACAAGGATGATTTCAAAATTAATACATTTTTCAACCTTTACAGTAGATAGCTTGCACTGTTCTCAGCCACTGACTCCCTATAATAAGGCATCTTTTTAGCAAGGTACTATCACCTATGTATACCAATACCTGGTTCTATAAAATAGACAACGGTTCCAGAACTCTCTCCAACTATTTCCGGTGCAAATTCATTTCCAGTTGGCTGATAAAAAGGTTCTGGTTCAGGAGGAACCCATTCTAATAAAGAAGCAAATAATGGCACATACTTATTTCACCGTGATTTTGAATTCCTAATTTAAAAATTAAATACTTTCTATTTATTCTGGTTGACTCATTCTTCCAATTTTAGTTTCCTCTCAATCCCATTCACAGTATGGTATGCCAGCATGCAGAACACATTTTAATACACACATATACAGTATATTCTTCTTTCAATGAACATCAATGAATGAGCCAATTAAAATACTGTACTTACATACGGTACCTACTGAACCATTTTGTTACCAACTAGGAATTTAAAAAATCTAAAAAGGTATAAAATAATACAGGTAATTCTCAACTTAGTTGTTTAGTGACTATAGTTACAATGGAAGTGAAAAAAAGTTACTTATCACCATTTTTCACAATTTCACAGGAACATCCCCATGATCATGTGATCAAAATTAGGATGCCTAGCAACGGCCTCAAAATTATGACGGTTGCCGTGACCTGCTGTCATATAATCATCTTTTGCAACCTACTAACACACAAAGTCAATGGGAAAGCCAGTTTCACTTAACGGTCATGTTAATAATAACAACTATAGTGGAACTGGACCTGTATCTCCTACTTTGATTTCCAGAAACATCTAGTTGGCCATTGTGAGATGCTGGACCTAGATAGATCTTGGTCTGGTCCACCTTGGCTATTCCCGTGACCTTCTTTTCTCTTAAATATATAGGGTTATTTCTGGAATTATTTGCACTCATATGAGCAAAATTCTATTTGAAAGTAAATACATTACATTACAATGAATACATTGTTCCTAATATAAGGTTCAGATTACCAATGTGATAGACATGATCCTCAATTACTTCACACTCGATTGGCCAGAGTGGAGTCAATTTTGAATTTCTACCTCTAGGAAGAGAAAAAAGATTCCGAGGTTCCCGTAAGCGTAAGATACTAGGGCTTTCTAGTTGATCAAGCATGCGCTGTTTACTTTTGAGAAGCGCACTTTCCATCACTAGTGAACCTGCAAAAGAAAAAACAAATACAATATGCTACGGTACTACTTTCTTTTCAGGCACTCAATGAAGATTTTATTTCATTTTCAATATTGAATGCACAACAGGTTAATAATTCAGTTTACTTACAGAGTAGGGTCTTGTCTGAATCATGTTCTTTTCTATCTTTTTTGCAGAAGTTGCCTGCTGTTAATAAATGACAGGAGCTCTCCCAGCTTTCAAAAGGAAAACTAAATTTGTGAGGGAAATTTTCCTCATCTAAGAAGTAAAATTTTGTAATATTATTTTGTGCAGTTGGTAAAATTATAATTAATTCACAAAATATACATTGAGAAATTATGCTGTATTATCAAGACTACCTGCCAGGCTCATAGAAACAGTTGCCAATGTGTTATACAGTATTCAACTGCAACTGTCTGCAGATTCCACATTGCACTGCACCACTCTATCTTCATATTTCCCTAATCTATTCTGGAGGATTTGGGAATCCCAGATTTCCAGAAGTCTGTTTGTTTGAAGTAGGCAATATTGTAGTCCAATATCATCTATATGATTGCAAGCTGCCAATCCTAGAAATCAGTGTATACTATACATAGAACAAGTTTTAACTGCTGTCTACTCTGATGTGCATTTAAGCGTGGGCAATTTTTTTAAACTGAAGGCTGCACTAAAAAAACAATGTTGGCCATGAAATCCCAAAGGTGCTTTTCAAAAGGCAACTGGACTTTGTTTTCTCTCTGAAAATTGTCCAGCTGCCTTTTGAAAAGCACCTTTGGGGCAACCATGACCTAGACAATTGAGTACCTCCATAGATAGCTGCCCTTCAATGGTCACCGAAGGTTTGCTAATATAGTGCTGTTACAGTAAGTAAGGCTGAATATTTCTAACGTATGTTATGTTTTTTGGCAGAGGAGGACTGCAGCTGAAAATGGAGGTTTAATCATCAATTTCAATCTTTATTGTAGAAAAAATGCAAAAACTTTTGATATCAAATATCAACTATGGTCTATTGAATTCCAATGGTATCATCCTAGTCAAGAGAGAATGAAAAGTCCATTATTCTCCCTATGTCCCTAAACTCCATTGAGGAAGAATTATCTGTTTCAGATGATTAACACTGAGAGATAGGTAAAAGAACAATGTCTTATATTGTGTAGCATCTGTGTGTCCCTATAAGTCAGTCTTGACTCCTAGAAACTGCTTGGACAAGTGCAGGCAGTTTTCTCCACAACATTTTCAGAAGCGGTTTGTCAGTGCCTTCTTCCTAGAGCTGAAAGACAGAAACTCATATAATCCTAAAACCGGACTACAACTTTCCAAATTTATAATCCAGTGCCTTTAACCATTAAGGTCCCCCCCCCCCCAATATTTCCTCATTTTATAAGTACAACAGCTTCTTTAACTAAAAAACATTTTTTTAATATTAGAACCTATCCCCTGAAGTGTTATGCACTTGTTATCTGTCCACGTGTTATCTGTCCTTGGATGGTGTCAGAATAAAGGGGAAAGTATCATATTATTTTAACATTACTATAGCTAAGGACAACTTAAGCTTCTCTAACCTTCGGATTGTGGACAATGGACACGGGCAAGTTGATTTTTACGTATGGTATGTTTCTTTTACTGTTATCTTATATTTTCACATATTTTGTGAAAGGCAGTATCTCTTACAGATACAATAAAAATGGAAATATCAAATTGAGAACAGACACCTTACCTCTGAAATAACCATAGTACTGGAGATGATGATACATAAACTGTTCATATGGGTCTTTAAACTGCTGTGGAAACAATTAGATTTCTGATCATTCCAAAAGCCAGCATGTATACGTGAAACTCACTTACCACAGTCTAGCAATGCTAAGACCAAAATAAAAATACCTGAATATTCCATATTTTAAGTATGCTCTTGAAAGAACTTCTTGCTGGTCACACCCAAAATCCAAACTACGACCCTTCATCAGATCTCTCTCTCTATATATTATTATTAATACTGTTGTGTCTGTTTCTTTGTAGCCTTCAATTGGGCAAAATTGGGAAGTACAGAGCAACAGTTATTGAACCAAGATAACTGGAATGGGCCTACAGAATGCTGGGACCCATGACTCTTGTGGGAATAAAATTTGGGAAAATTATGGCCACTTTGCACTATCACGCTTTCAACTTGACTTCAAAGAAATCTGTCAGTTGCATGGCACAAAGAAAGATGGGAGAGCCATATACCCACCCACCTTCCTGTCTCCTTCTAATCCCTGAGGGCTGGCATTGGCTGCTTTGGGATCAAGAGCAAAATCTGAAATCTCCCAATGGTAATGACTGATGAGGAAAGAGGAGGAGAAGCAGTGGCAGCTGCTTTACTGGAGATCTGTTAAGGATCATAAAGGAGCAGAAATTGAATAGAACTGAACACAATCCAAACCGTAGAAATGGTGGTAGACTTTAAGAGAAACCCTTCCACCCTTCTACCTCTCACAATACTAGACAACACAATATCAACAGTAGAGACCTTCAAATTTCTAGGTTCTATCATATCTCAAGACCTAAAATGGTCACCTAACATCAAAAACATCAACAAAAAAGCACAACAAAGAATGTTCTTTCTGCGCCAGCTCAGGAAGCTCAAACTGCCCAAGGAGCTGCTGATACAGTTCTACAGAGGAATCATTGAGTCTGTCATCTGCACTTCTATAACTGTCTGGTTTGGTGCTGCAACCCAACAGGACCGACACAGACTTCAGAGGACAATCAGAACTGCAGAAAAAACAATTGCTGCCAACCTGCCTTCCACTGAGGACCTGTATACTGCGCGAGTCAAAAAGAGGGCGGGGAAAATATTTACTGACCCCTCACATCCTGGACACAAATTGTTTCAACTCCAACCCTCAAAACGTCGCTACAGAGCACTGCACACCAAGACAACTAGACACAAGAACAGTTTTTTCCCGAACGCCATCACTCTACTAAACAAATAATTCCCTCAACACTGTCAGACTTTCTACTAAATCTGCATTTCTATTCTACTAGTTTTTCTCATCATTCCTTTCACCCATTTCCTCCCATGTTGACTGTATGACTGTAACTTGTTGCTTATATCTTAAGGTTTTTATTAATATTGCTTCTTCATTGCTTATTTGACCCCTATGACAATCATTAAGTGTTGTACCACATGATTCTTGACAAACGTATATTTTATTTTATGTACGCTGAGAGCATATGCACCAAGACAAATTCCTTGTGTGTCCAATCACACTTGGCCAATAAAAATTCTATTCTATTCTATTCTATCTGTGCAAAGAGGAAGGACAAGAGAGTGCTTGGAATGCCCGCTGATGAGGTAGTGCTGGCTGGGAATTATTGCTAGTTGGCAAGGGTGACATACCAAAATGGGGAGCAGGGGTGCAGTTTTCCTTGTGGTCTACAACTCACTTGGTTTCCCCTCCCTCCAGCAAAGTGCAGACAGTACTGCGAGCCAGCCAAGGCAGCAGTCATCACCTGAGCATCATAGGGGAGGGGAAAGAGTACAAGCCCACATTGTATGCAGAAAGAAGAATGACTCAAAGGGTCATAGGTTATCCAGTATAATAGCAAAACTCTTGTGTCTAACCTTTAACTGGGTGAAACGGTCTGTTGTAGGGCAACAGTTTTTGAACCGAGAAACCTCAAATGGGCTAACTTACAGAAAGGGCCCAAAATCTGGAACCCCTGACTCCAGTGGAATTGAAATTTGGCAAATTTTATGAAATATTTTCTGACATAAAATGTTATAAAGCACTTTATAACATAATAAATGTCATAAAGCATTTCCTGTGCTCAACTCCTGCTGTTTGACTGTGCTATTTTCAAGGCAGATACAATTCCCAATGTCTCACTGATTTTTTTAGTAATTTTTCAGTATTAGCAGCTCTGTTATTGTTGAAGGCACCAAGGAATCTAATAAGGAAATAGATGTAAAATGATGGGCTAATAAATCACAGATTATTTAATTCACCTACCCAACCTACAACCAGTCAGAAACTGAAAATGAGAGTCTTTTTCTTAAAACATATGAACTCAATTTTGTACTAACCTGAATCTCAGGGTCTAGTGAACACATGTTGAATAGAGTGATGTTATCTGATGATACCTAAAAAGAATGGGGAGGGAGGAAGATGCCTGAAGTTTTAAAACTTTTTTTTTTTTTTGCTTAAAAGGAATGATTTATTATTCTGCAAATCTTTCCCGGTACTACAAATTATATCGGAAAGCCTTAAAGACCTGGCTTTGCCAGCAGTTAATCAATGAGACACCTTCTTGATGTCTAAGAGGCATGCATAAGTGCACCAGAATACCTTCCGTCCCGTCCTAATGCTTCTCTTTTACTAGTATCATGTATATAAATATTATATCTTTGTATACCACTAATACGTACTTGATAAAACAAATAAATAATAAATAAATAGATCTGCTCCAAAAGATATGTATGCTTTTTTTAGGGGTTTTAAACTGTTTTAAACTGCCTTTTTAGATGTTTTTTTCCCCTGTTGCAAGCTGCCCAGAGTCCTTCAGGAGTTGGGCGGCATATAAATCAAATAAATAAATAGATAGATAGATAGATAGATAGATAGATAGATAGATAGATAGATAGATAGATAGGTAGGTAGATAGATAGATAGATAGATAGATAGATAGATAGATAGATAGACAGACAGATAAATAAATATCAAGCAAAAGGTGATGAGGAGTTGTGAAAATGCTTATAAATTAACTAACTAGCTAGCTAGCTAGCTAACTAACTAACTAACTAACTAACTAACTAACTAACTAACTAACTAACTAAGTAACTGGACTAAGCAAAGCACAAAGGATGAAGAGGAAAGAGGAGGATGAAGAGGAAAGAGGAGGAGGAAGGGCAGGAGAAGGTGAAGCCAGAAAAAGGTTTTGTCTTTAAAAAAGACTTTTTAAAACAATATTTCCTGCCAGGATCCAGATTGCCTCTGTGACCCCACGGACTCTTCACAACCACACGCGATCCTTAAGAGCTTTTTGTGCGCCCTGCCTCCCTCCCATAGAACCCCTCCAGCGGGAGTCGCTCCTGCCCGCCTAGCCTTAACGTACAACAGTCACAATCGCCTCAGGAGTGAGGAAGGAATATTCCGCCGGTCCTGCGGGTAACAGCCGCAAGGCTTTCCTCCATTCAAGGTAACGCGGGCCCGCCTCTCCTGGCCTTCGGGCATCTCCGGCAATGACACCCACGGCCTTTCTCTCTTGTTCTCCCCATTCTCTTTGGAAAAGAACTTCGTCTCCTAGCAACCAATCACGCCAAGCCGCACCCGGCCGTGAGGGGGGGGGGGGCGGAGAGAGCACGCGCGAGAGCGGAAGGCAGGAAGGTGGCTATTGATTGGTCGGCCGAGGAGGGCTAGCGGCAACGCCTTCAAGCCCGCCGTGGCTTTTACAAAAACCAAGGAAGCGGCCACGTTGGTTTGAGTTTCCTTGGGGGCGTCGGTGTGGCCGTCTAGTCAGGGTGCGGAGATTAGTTTCAGTGGTGCTTGCGAGTCTGTGTTGATTGATATCAATCGCTTTTTATATTGTTATTTGTTTGGTTGGTTATTATTTTATTTTATTTTATATTTATTTTATTTTATTTATTATTAGTCCAGTTTGTATGCCCTCAACTCCCTAAAGGTCTCTGATAGGGATAATTGGATGGGGTGGGTCTCAAATCAACCCAGATGTGATTTCCAACTTTATTTTATTTTCTTTTTAGAAAAATTTTATTTACAAACACGTATTACAAACAAAAAACATTTAAATGCCCAGCCTGTCAACGACTACTTCAGCTTCAATCGCAACAATACAAGAGCACGCAACAGATTCAAACTTAATATTAATCGCTCCAAACTTGACTTTAAAAAATATGACTTTAGCAATCGAGTTGGCGAAGCGTGGAATTCACTCCCAGACTCGGTAGTGTCAATCCTCAACCCCCAACATTTTTCCCTTAGACGATCCACGATTGACCTCTCCAAGTTCCTTAGAGGTCAGTAAGGGGCGTGCAAAAGTGCACTAGTGTGCCTTCCGTCCCCTGTCCAATTGTCTCTCCTATATCTCCTACATCTTTTCTTTTACATATCTTCTCTATTCTTCATTGACACATTTTATTCTTCTGGCCTTTCCTTGATATACATTACTATATGTTTATTCTATTCAATGTGCATTGTGTATTGGACAAAATAAATAAATTTAAATAAATAAATGGACATTATGTGACAGGTCAGTTTACACTTCTCATGATATCCAACTTTCCAGGTTCCCCTTTCAGATGAAATAACCAGTTGAAATAAAAATTGGGCAGAGAAATGGGATTCAGGTTTCAGCCCTGGCTTTTAAGTTTTAATAATAATAATAATAATAATTATTATTATTATTATTTATTAGATTTGTATGCCGCCCCTCTCCACAGACTAAAAATCTTTTTTTTAATTCCTTTTTATTTTTCATTTTTAGAACATCACAATATTTTAACACAGATCTGTCCCCATTTTCTTACATTATACTGTATCTACTTAATTTATTAAAGTCCTCAGCGTCCTTGGAGAGGGGCAGCATACAAATCTAATAAATAAATATTAATTGGATTTATATGCCGCCCTTCTCCGTGGACTTAATGATATACACTGCTCAAAAATAATAATAAAGGGAACACTTAAACAACACAACTCCAAGTAAATCAAACTTCTGTGAAATCAAACTGTCCACTTAGAAAGCAACACTGGCAATCAGTTTCACATGCTGTTGTGCACATTCAACTTTGTACAGAACCAAGTATTCAATGAGAATATTTCATTCATTCAGATGTGTTGTGTTTCCCTTTATTTTTTTGAGCAGTATACAAGTATATATTTTACAAGTTCTATATTTTCATCATTTGTTTCACATTGTTTCACAGTCCTTTCTTTTTTTTCTAATCCAATTGTACCATCTGTTCCATGTTTCATAGTTTTCTGAGTTATTTAGTCCTTTAAGCTCCATGGTCAACCTTTCCATCTCAGTACATCTGTAAATTTTATCTGTAAGTGCATTTTCTGGTGGAATTGAGTTGTTTTTCCAGTATTGGGCATATGCTATCCTTAGCTCTTCCCCCCAGATTTTGTTTAACGTCTTAATTTTTTCGTGTGTGTGTGTGTGAAGTGTGAACAGTCAATACATTACTGTCAAAAAGGGATTCATTATTTCTTGGAATTCCCAGAATGTCTATTTATAATAAAATATTCTTCAAACTCTTGTTGCAACTATTTTATAAAACAGTGGGTCCTTTAATACTTTCTAGGAAAAAAATGGTGTGACGCTTTCTTGTAATAATCTTATTTGGACATGATTGGATACAGCATTAATGTGTACAGTATATTATATTGAATAGCCATCCAGCTAAGGATCAAGATCAAGATCCAAATATATAATCTATTTTCAAGAGTAATTTTTATAACAATTTAATACACAATTTTACAAAATAGTATCTTGCAGGACAAAATATTTTATAATGAAACTTTTTTACAATCAAATTTTAAAATCCTGTAATAAAAGTTAATAGGAATACATGGGAATTTATTCTATCTTGGATTTAGTTAACAGCTGTTAATTGGATAGGTATAAAATTATCATTATTAGGCACATACAAAACTATTTTTTTAAATTAATGACTGCAGTTGAAGCTATATTTGAGGAATTACTAAGAAGTCTTAAGATAGAACTGTGGTGGCGCAGTGATTAGAATGCAGTACTACAGCCTACTTTTGCTGACTGTCGGCTGACTCCAATTTGGCAATTTGATTCTTACCAGCTCAGGGTTGATTCAGCCTTCCATCCTTCCAAAGTCAGTAAAAAGAGGACCCAGACTTTTGGGGGTAATATGCTGACTCTGTAAAGTGCTTATAGGGAAATGTGAAGTGGTATCTAAATGTTAAGCACTATTTCTATATAACAATATGCTATAGTGATTAAGGAGTTGGATTGGGATGACCCAGGTTCAGTTTTGTTCTCAGCTATGGAAACTTTTGCTGCTACTGTCTGTTGACTCCTGGTGATTGCCAGGACAAGTCTCTGCAGGTTTTCTTGGCAAGGTTTTTAGTAGTTTGCTATCACCTCCTTCCTAGTGACAAGTAATCAGTAGCTGAGTTCATGCTTCAGATATAGTCCATTAATTAGAATTTTAAAGACTGTTTTTAATGTATTAATTGGATTACTATTATTCTTGTTTTTCTGTATATGCTGAGCCGCCCCGAGTCCTCGGAGAAGGGCGCCATACAAATCCAAATAAATAAATAAATACTCAAATACTCTCCCAGTGAGTAGCTCAGTGCCCTTAACTGCATCAAAGTACTGTAGCTTTTAATAAAAAGAGCCCAATTCAATTGGTTGATTATATGTCATAATCAGGGCTAATACCCAGGTTTTCCTTTTCTTAATTCAGCAGTGGCTCTTCATATAATGCATGATTCTGAGTCAATAATTCACTCAGTCAGTCAAACCTATCTCAAAGTACTGCTGTTCTGGGGAAAACTTTAAAGGTGAGAACACTATGTATGTGAGTTCCGGAGAAAATGTAAGATATATATTTAACAAATAGAACTAGTAAAATATAAGAGAGAAAAAGAAACACGTTATTTACATATCAACTTGCCTTTAGCATTTCCTCTTAACTCCTGTTGTGCTGTTTCGCCAGGGCGAGAGATGAGAGATGGGTTTCTTGGGAAGGATGAGCAAAAAATGCCAGAGATATGTACCAAAAGTATGTAATCCCAGCATGATAACGCAAGGCATGAAGGTCGCAGCTGCTCAGCTACAGCAAGCAAGCAGATGCTGCCTATATTGGGCAACAGCAATATAAACAGATGCTGGAAGAAGACCATCACTTTAGTGACAAAAGCAAAAATATCAATGTATAATATAGTGCAGAATGCTAAATTCCCGTTATTTAACAAAGAAAAACAGATGGATAGAAAATATGAAATTATGGATGCTACAGTGCTAGAGAATGGGCCCCTCAGGTTGGCTAGTAATCCATGTGCTACTAAAGACAAGATTATTCTACTGCCTTTTGGGATCTACTAGCAGTCAAGAAGTATGCCAAAGACCAGCACTTAACGGCATGAAGGTGGTGAAAAAAAAATACTGTTTTGGGTCTCTTTACTTACAAAGATCATAGTAGCACGAATCATGGTATTCTCTGCAACGTTCTATGGAAGTGAAAAGTTGTGAAGAAGCAGAATATTATAAAGAATACTAGCACTTTTGAACTTTGGTATTGGAGAAGACTCCTGAGAAGGACCGTTGAACTTACCTGAACGGTCTTCTCGATGCACTGCAAGGAGAGTCCAGGATGGGTAATTCTTCAGTCTGATTGTTAGGGACTGAGTTTAATTTAAATATTAGGCAGGTGCCGCCCCCCTTAGCCCTCCAGTCTAATTAAAACGAAGGAGCAGTAAAGTCCAACACATTTATTGAACCATATGAAAAAACACAACAACTTTAAAGAAAGGAACCTTAAACCATAACATGGCCCCTGGTCCAGAACTGGGTGGGTCTGGACTCTCCTTGCAGTGCATCGAGAAGACCGTTCAGGTAAGTTCAACGGTCCTTCTCCAATGCACTTGCAAGGAGAGTCCAGGATGGGATATGCCCAAGAAAAAACTTAGAGGGAGGGAGAAGGCTGGACCAGTGGCTCAGCAAAGGAACAAACCTCCTGTAGGACCCTCCTCCCAAAAGCTGCTTCTGATGAAGCATAGGAGTCTATACGATAATGTTTTATAAAAGTTGAGGGAGCAGCCCAAGTGGCCGCCCGGCAAATGTCCTCCAAAGACGCCTGTGTCCTCCATGCAGTCGAGGTAGCGGCACTGCGGGTTGAGTGCCCCGTGATCCCCTGCGGTACAGGCGAACCTCTAGCTCTGTAAGCCTCCGAGATACAGTCACGGAGCCACCGGCTGATGGTCTGGGAGGAAACTCTGGACCCCATAGAGCGAGATGAAAAGGATACAAACAAGGCTTCTGAAGCTCTAAAGGACTGAGTCCGGCGAATATAAATTTTAAGTGCTCTCCTTACGTCCAGTTTGTGCCATCTCAACTCTAAGGGGTGAGTTCCATGTGTACAAAAGTCCGGCAGCACGATGTCTTGTGCCCTGTGGAAAGTGGTATTCACCTTAGGTAGGAAAGCCGGGTCTAATCTAAGGACCACTCTGTCCGGGTGAAAGCGACATAAATCCGGTCTTGTAGATAAAGCCGAAATCTCTGACACCCTCCTGGCAGACGTAATGGCTACCAGGAAGGCAGTTTTAAGAGTCAACAGCCGTACAGAAACCTGTCTTAAAGGTTCAAATGGAGGTGCGGTGATGGAATGAAGCACCAAGGACAGGTCCCATGACGGGAAGCGATGAATGACTGGCGGTCTAAGATTAGCCGCCCCTCTCAGGAAGTCTCTTATCCATGGATGTTTGCTCAAGGGGCGATGACTGTCCAATGTAATGATGCTGGATAAAGCAGCCACATGCCGACGAAGAGTATTCGGGGCGAGGCCCTTGTCCAGACCTGCCTGCAGGTATGACAGAACCATAGGTGGGGAAGCCACCTGAGGCTCAACCTGTCGTAGTGCACAGAACTTAGAGAAGGCCTCCCAAGTGGCCTGGTAGATCCTCCTAGTAGAAGGCCTACGGGCAGCCTGTATGGTCTCAATAACCGAGTCTGGCAAAGCTTGACTCCTCAGACGTTCCCGCTCAAGCGCCACACGGTTAGCTGCCACCACTGAGGCTCCGGGTGTGCCATGGTCCCCTGGAAGAGAGAGATTCGGTGGTCCGGGATCCGCCATGATGGAGCAATTGAAAGTTGCATCAGGTCTGCGAACCAGATCCGACGGGGCCAAAAGGGGGCTAGCAACAGCACCTCCGCCTGCTCCTGTAATACTTTCCGAATGACTCTGGGAATTATGGAAATTGGTGGAAACGCATATAAAAGACCCTGAGGCCATCTGAGGTGCAGAGCATCCACTCCTTCCGCTCCCTGGGATGGAAATCGGGAGAAGAAGCGGGGAAGCTGGGAGTTGAGACACGTTGCAAACAAATCCATAACCGGCACCCCAAACCTTCTGGTGATCTCCAGGAAGATCCCGGGTTCCAGCTGCCACTCCCCTGGATCTAGCGACTGTCTGCTGAGCCAGTCTGCACAAACGTTCTCCACCCCAGAAATGTGTTCCGCTGAGAGCGATGCCAGATTGGCCTCTGCCCACCTGAAAAGAGACTCCGTCTCTGCCATCAGCCTCCCTGACCGTGTTCCCCCCTGTCTGTTGATGTGGGAACGCGTGGCCACGTTGTCGGTCATAATCAACACGTGCTGATCCCTCACCAGGTGAGCAAAGCTGTGGAGGGCCAGTGACACTGCCTTCAGTTCCAAGAAGTTTATGTTGACGTTGCAAAGGTCCTGCTGCGACCACAGGCCCTGAGCCATCTGTGAGGAAAGATGAGCTCCCCACCCCCGCAGGCTCGCATCGGTCGTTACCGTGAGGAATTCCTTTTCCAGAAAGGAGGAACCGCTGCTCAAGGCCTGAGACACCCACCACCTGAGAGATCTGCGAACCCTGGCATTGAGGAAAACCCTCCTGCGAGAATGGCTCGATTTCTGCTTTTGAAAGGGGAGAAGGAACCACTGTAACGGTCGAAGGTGGAACCTTGCCCACGGCAGTATGCCAATGCATGACACTAGCGTCCCTAGGAGCTGGGATAGGAATAGCAGACTTGGGTACGGCTGGCGGCTTAGTTCTCTCACCAACCTCCTGATTGTGGATTGCCTGTCCTGTGACAGGAAGACCTCGCCCAGTTCGGAATCTATCGTCGTCCCCAAGTGGGCCAGTCGAGTAGTGGGAGTCAGGTGGCTCTTGTCCCAGTTTATGGAAAAACCGTGGTCTTCCAGAGTCCGTATGGTCAATTGTAGGTCCTTTTGTGCACGATCCCTCGTCCTGGACAAAATTACGATGTCGTCTAAATACGCCATGAGACGTATCGACTGACATCTGAGATGCGCCGTAAGGACATCCAGCAACTTTGTAAAAGCTCTCGGGGCCGATGATAGGCCAAAGGGCATCGCCCTGTACTGGAAATGTGCTCCGGCGATGCAGAATCTGAGGAATTGCCTGTGAGGAGGAAATATTGGGACATGTAGATACGCCTCCTTCAGGTCTATGGAGGACATCAAGTCTCTGTGGCGGATGGCTGCCAGTATTGACCGGAGAGAGTGCATCCTGAACCTCCTGTATTTTACATAGAGGTTCAAGCGCCTGAGGTTCAGAATCAGCCGCACTCCCCCCGACGACTTGGGAATGAGAAAGATCGCCGAGTAGAAGCCCCTGCCTTGTTGTGTTAAGGGAACCTCCTCTATAGCTCCAATGTCCAGTAAGTGCTCGACTTCTTTGAATAGGAGTCTTCTTCTCTCCCCATCTGAGGGAACCCGACACGGGAGAAATCTGTGAGGAGGAGGGCAGAAGAATTCTATTCTCAGGCCCTGTGCAACTGTGGAAACCGCCCAGGTGTCTGAGGACGTAGTCTCCCATGTACCACGGAAAGCCATCAGCCTGCCGCCCAAACAACTGCTGTCTTGGGAGTCACTTCGCCTTCCGAAAGCCTCTGTTGCCTCCTCTAAAGGGGCGGCGGCCCTGGTATGCTCTATTCCGGTCTGCCTGGAAGGATCTGTCTGCTCGAAAGGATCCCTGGCTAAAGCTGCCCTGAAAATAAGGCCTCGACGCCTGTGTGCCCGTCGAGGAGGGCTCGGACCGAAAGGGCTGCCTCCGTTGATAGGGAGTGAACCTTCTATCCTGTTTCCTGCTGGACCTTGGCATGACCTTTTTCTTATCTTTATCCTCAATGAGGACATCGTCCAGGACCTCCCCGAACAGCTTCTTGCCCTTGAATGGGGCAGATGCCAGGCTCCATTTGGACTTAACGTCCGCCTGCCAGCTCCTGAGCCAAATGAGCCTACGGGAGGAGACCGAGGAGGCCATTGCGCGGGAAGCAAATTTGGCGGCGTTGATCGTGGCGTCCGCCGAAAACTCCGTGGCCGCCAGGAGCTTGTTGAGGTCCTGTCTGAGTCTGCTGTCCTCCGGATCCACCCTGGATTGTAGCTCTTGGATCCAGAGAATCGTGGCCCTGTTGAAGAACGAAGCCGCCGATGCGGCCCGAAGAGCCCAGGCAGACATCTGGTGCGTTCTGCGTACCACATTTTCCGCCCTCTTGTCCTCTGCCTTGAGACCCTCCTGCGACTCTGAGGGAACTAGGGCATTAGACACCAGGCTCGTCACTGGTTTATCCACAACAGGGAATTCCAGCAGGTCCTCCATGGCCTGATCAAATGTGTAGAACCTGCGATCAAGATTAGACGGTCCCTGGGCAGTAGCCGGGTTCTCCCACGGGCGTTGGATGGTCTCCCTGAACAGGTGGGAAGACGGAATGTGAACTGTTTCCTGCTTGGGGAAAACAAACAGGCCCCCAGCAGGTTGAGCCGCCTCAGCCGTCGCTGCCTGGTCACCCTCGCCCGCCTGATCAATGGTCAACTTAGCTTTATTCAATAGGACCTGGAAGAGTGATGACTTGAAGAGACCAGGAAAGATGGGCGGTTCAGGGGGCTGCTCATCTCCAGACAGTTCATCTTCAGCCCCACTGAAATTGTCTCTAGATGACCGCTCTTCCTCCATCGAGCCCTCCAAGGAAAAGGCGGTTGGGGCAGTCCAGGGGTCTCGAGACCTCAGTTGAGGGAGTCCCACTGGAGCTTGCTGGTGTTGCTGGGCACCCACAGCCACCCCTTGGGTATAGGCGGTGGCAATAAGGTCCTGCACAGTCTGTGGCATACTCTGCCAGGCCTCATTGGAGTTGCGCAGGCCTGCAGAAGTAGGAGTGAAGGTAGCTGTCTGTCCACACTGGGCTGGTGGAAAGGCCGGATAAGCAGCAGGGCCTACTGCACATAGTCTCTCAGCCCTGGGTGTGGGTGTTGTCAGCCTCACCCTTTCTGGAGACCAATCCCTCTCCGTGGCTGTGCCTACCAACCCCGGGTGGAACATGGGGGAGGCCATCAAAGGTGTGGGCTGAGTGGTAGAAGGAACCGGGCCCTGTACCTTCTGAGAAGCCTCCAACTGCCTCTCCAGCGCCCGGATGCGCTTCTCAGCTTCCTTCAGGGAGGCCCCCTGAGAGGTTTTGGCCTTCTGGGGCCTCTCTTTTGGAGTGCTAGGTCCTGCAGAGGACTCCTCCACCAGCTGGCTTGCCTGATCTGCCATGCTGTCAATCAATGGAGATTGCCTGTACCGTTAGAGCAAATCCGACAAAAATCCGTGACTGCTCTCTCCACGAAGCACAAACTGACAGCTACTAGCTTCCTCTGCGCCTGCGTGTCGCCAGGGCAGATTCTAGCTGCAGGAGCTTCGCGCGCCGAAACTGCCGGCCAGCCCCGCCTTGCTGTCAAACTTTGACAGCAAAAAAATGGCTGCCGCCGGTTGCCGTAGCAACGCCCCAAGCTCTTGGCGCGCAAACCTCCTTAAAAATGGCCGCCGGAGTCTCACAGAGGCGGCTGGAAAGCTTGCCAGTTTCCCGCCTCTCCTGGGCTCGTCGAGCTGGACTCCGCGCCAAATCGCTTCCATACGGGGGCGACGGGGGAGGGGGGCGGATGTCTTCTCCGGGCCTATTGAGGACCCCTGGCGTCCTGGCCCCTGGTATTTTCGCCACGGGGAAGGGCGGACCCCCCCGCGGCGGCAACCTACTCCTCTCCTCCGGAGTCTACCTCGGAGGTAGTTTCCCCGGGCGCTCACTCCTGACCCAACAGACAGGCACCTGTATGGGTTCCCAGAAAGGAGGAGCTGCAGTCCTCTGGATTAGACCCACTGGAGGTCTGAAACCCAGGGCTGCCTGAGGAGAAACCCCCAGCTGCACCTGTGGAGAAAAGATAGGAAAAAAACAAGGCAAGTTAAAATTTATGTTCAAATTTTTCAACAATATTTAATTTAAAATATTAACATAATTTAATAATTAATTTAATAATTAATTACTACACAATTAATAAGTACTCAAACCAAACCCTGTTGGCAGAGCCAAAAACTCAGAGTCCCTTTACTGCGACTGAGTTTTTTAGACTGGAGGGCTAAGGGGGGCGGCACCTGCCTAATATTTAAATTAAACTCAGTCCCTACCAATCAGACTGAAGAATTACCCATCCTGGACTCTCCTTGCAAGTGCATTGGAGAATACCATTGACAGCCAAGAAAACACATGGCTCATAAATCCAGAATTTTAACTCAAGGCATAAATTACCCTGTCCAAATTATCTTACCTTAAACACATTGCGCAAAGACTTAGCTCTCTGGAGAACTCTTAATACTGGAGGAAATGAAAGAAAAAGAAGAGGATAATCAACAGGAAAGTGAATGGACTCAGTTACAGTGGCATGGATGTATCATTGAAAGAACGTATTGGGTCAAGTTAGGAACAGATGGTCACGGACAACAATCTGTCCGTGGAGTGACTCAGTATCAACAGTGATGTTGATAGCACATAATCATAATATAAATCCTTTATACCTTTAAAACGAAATATAAAATGCTAATGATTATTTATAATCCAGCAAGCTATTAAAATCTCTTTTTTCTTAATGGTAAGGAACAGTTGATTAAGGAGTTAAATTATAACCACCTTTGTAATATTATTCTGGAATCAATTTTACATTCATCCTGCCATATAATTTTAGACACAGCCCAAATGCAGTGCACATGTTATACTTTTTTTTCCTAAAACACAAAAGCAAAAAGAACTGGATCCTTGTTATTTTAAATTTCATATATCAGGGAAATTATTTGTTGCAACTTTTCACAAAACACTTGTGTTCAGTTATGCTACTTACTTCAGATCTGAAAATCAGTGAAAGATCTATAACTGATGCTGATATGTACACTATCCATTGTTGTCTTGAGATACCCGTATTTGCAGAAAGGTAATTTTGCAAAGTGTTCATATATATACTTGATAGCTAAGTATCATTTTTATTAACAATGGGCTCAAGCTAACACAAAACAGTTCTGAAGTATAAAAAAAGATTTTATTAATGTGTATGTACAAATTTACATAGCCATAAACTGGAGAAATTCAAATGGCATCCAACCATAAACCATCCTTTCTTTCATTTTACAGAAAATCATTCACTTGATTTAGATTTTTAAAAAGCAAATGGAGAATTAAGTCAGACATTCAGAGGTTGAATAGTCAGCATGGCTTTAAAAACAGAATTTCTGCTGGAATTCAATGGCATGGACTTAAGAATTAAATACTGAGAATTTCCCCCCCACTCTTCTAGCCGGTATCTATCAACTGGCAGCCAGTTAGATAGGTCTTTAACACAGAGTAGCATAGTAATGTGGGTCTTTATGAGAGGGGGCTGTATTGCAACTGATCCAGGACTATGCAGGCCACTCAGCTATTGCTTGACCAGCAACAGAATAGCAAGCCAGCAGCTTTTTATACGAATGAGTCACTTGGCTCCTTCCCTGAATATCCAACAGTAAAAGCATGCTCAATATGGCAGCTACATAAAAGGGATCTTCCATCTTGTTTTAGCCACACCAGTGAAACTAGTACAATGTCAGAGCAAAAATAGGAAGGGAAGATTATATTTAATACAATTAATGAAAATGCCCAGGGGAGAAAAACGAATAATTTTGCCAAATGCAAAATGTTGGCAAAACCAGGAATGAAACAAGGGATTCAAATCCTGAAATGCTATGTTTGATCTAAGTGGCAAATTACAGCTAGACACATTACAGTACTTGAGAAAGCAAGAGTAGAAATGAGGAGTAAGAAATGGAACCAGCCAAAGTGCATCAATCAGTAATTGTTATCCGTTCCACCAGGGAACTGGACAGAATGGTAGGTCAGCTGTCTGAAATGGGAGCTGCTTAACATAGAAGTATAAAGCCTAACCATCATTTCACAGGCCTGTTTGCCAAAGAATATCTCCAAAAGATTCCCAAGTCCAACAAAATTCTCTCTCAAGGAATTGAACTGAAATAAGTATCTTCAAAGTTACAACAGATCCAACAGTAAAAGGTTCTAAATGTACAGTTATGGTTAAAAAAAGCTCATGTTTTTGAAGTGGTTTTCCGCCTCTTGAGTCGAGCTCTCCAGTCTTCAGGCAAAGCCTCAAAATTGGCATTTCTTTCTGCCATACCACTGTAAAAAAAAATAGGAAGGGATGTTACAAAAAAAAAAGAAACTATAATATAAGATCTAAAATCAGAAGAACATTTTTCTTAGTGTGCACCAATTCATGAAAAAACATATCCTAAGTAGTGAATATTTCTTGTATATAGTACATATTGTTTTGTTAAATAACAGTTATGTTGAAAAGCAAGTTAAACACAAAATCACTTTCCATTTTTGTTGATAATGCCACATAACATAACAGATGCTGCCCCCAAATTAGGAAAAAATGAACTGAATCAAAATATTTATATGCAGCTGGGTGACAGATGCATCATGCAGCAATTAACCAGGCATCATGCAAGCTTCTACATACGTGACTAATTGCTGCTGTTTCCATTCTTCTATCCGCTTCTGTGACATCACTTCCCGATCTTCATCAGTAGAGCTGGAGTTTTCCTCCTCATCCAATTCCCGTTGAATACTCTGCCACTTCTTTACCAGAGATGGCATCTTTGTCTTGGTTTTTTTCCTCTGTAAAAAAATATTCACAAACATCAAAACTATTTATTTCCTCTTAGCTATTGCCTAATTCTAATCTGCTTTGGAAAGTTTGCATCATTAAAACATTGATAACTGAAATAAGGAAAGATGGTTTTGTGCACCTCCTTGGCTTTTAAGAAAATAATCAGCCCTTGATTTCTCATCTATAAATAAATTGTAGCCTGTATGTTTTCATAATGTGTCATAATCTGAAGCCAGTTTGGACTGGAAAAAGATAATTTGCTTCATCAAGGACAGCCTGCAATGGGGAGCTATCTGTCACCTCAGCCTGGACATAGGCTTATGTCCAAAGAGTCAATGACAGTCGCTTCGGAAAAGGCTGATGATTTATTTATTTATTTGTTTATTGGATTTGTATGCCGCCCCTCTCCGGAGACTCGGGGCGGCTAACAGCAACAATAAAGCAGTGTACAATAGTATTCTGATGTTAGAAATAATTAAAGCCCATTAATATAAAAAAACCAAACATACATACATACCATGCATAGAATTGTAAAGGCCTAAGGGGAAGAGGGTCTCAATTCCCCCATGCCTAACGGCAGAGGTGGGTTTTAAGCAGCTTACGAAAGGTAACTGTCATCATGACTTCTAAAGATCATATTATTTTCATGACTAAGGTATCTTTAATAACTTCCTGGCTAAAAGTTACAAACCATTCTGGACAAGGATCAAAAGGAAAAGTGGTGGAACATTCTAAATATTGTATAACACAGCCTGTCTACCTTTGATGTCAAAAAAGGAAAACTGATCCAGCCAAAATAATTACCCAATACCCAGCTAAACAATTCTACATTGCTGTTTCATGGGCACAAGAAAGAAGTCATGATGACTCTTTGTTTCAAACCCAAACATATTAAAAGAGTTCAGAAATTATGAGCACCAGGCTAGTATCTCCAAGATGACTGAGATCAGACTCCCTCCAGGATGTTAGCTCTCATGCGATGAGACTATTTTCTCAATGCAATTCTATAAACCAATATCCTAAAACAAACAACCAAGTTTCCTGCATGAAATGCTACCCAATGAACAAGTAGTAAGATTGGCTTAATAAAATAACACACATTTCTATTTGCATGCAACTCATTCCATTTTGGTACATTCAATGACCGAAAATTCAAACTTATGCACTAACCTTGCTACCTCTTCTAAGCTTTTTTGATTTATCCAGAGATAGCGACTTTGGAACATGTGGAGGTGGTGACTGAGGAGGAGGAGGAGGTGGTGGCGGCGGTGGTGGTGGCGGCAGATGTTCTGCAATGGCAGGTGAAGCTCCTGGTGAAGGAACTGACACTGTCGTGCTGGCAGGAAGTCCCCCTGAGGCACTACAATCTGAATAGCCCATGAGAGCTGGCTGTGGTACTCCAAGGTAACTTGATTGTAAATTCACCCCTTGTTGGCCTGAATACATAATAACAAAGAATGAGAAATGTCCTAAGATTTTCCCCACAGTTATCAAACCAAAGCAGCACTTAAGGAATGAAACTTACTTCCTCCAACTACTGACTGGCCATAAAGCACTGGACAACTTCCAATAGTTGCTGCTCGCTGCACCAGTCCAGCATTCATTTCAGAAGTTTTTCTTTTTAAAGGTTTAGCAGAAGTTGTGGATACACTGGTCTCAGAGTTGGTCTGGAAGCAGAAAGAAGGAAGTCAAGTTTGAAGCTTGTGAATCATACAAATCTTTAACAAGCAAGTACCATAGTTCCTGTACATTGTTTAATACAATTGTGAAAAACTGCTACTGCTACCTGCAACAGAGACTTGCAACAACAGACACTTTCAACTACTATTAATAGAAATATAGTCCAGCTGTCTTTTGAAAAAGCACCCTTGAGACCACAGTGACCTGGATGATTCAGAATCTCCACAGACAAAAAGAAATGTTTGTATTATGACTGGATTACACTATTGCTGCAGGACTATCCTTGAGGTTGGAGTAAAAAACAGTAGCCAGAACAAACGGCTGAAGCTCAATTGCTAACGATAGTTTGCCCATTCTGAAGGCATTGTGCCAATTTGCTAGTGTCCTAAGTTCAAGATACTTACATTAACATAAAAAGTATGAGTTAATATTTATATACTTCATGGAACAGCTGTTCCATACCTGTTTTGTACTTGCTCATCAATTAAGGTTTAATGGGACTATCCCTTGAGTGTTACTTGCACCAGTGATTTTTTACATATGTCATTTATGCTTTATACTACTGTGTTTTAACTGTTTTATTTATTTTAAATATAGAGAGGACAAATTTGGTTACTCTTATTAAAACATTTCAATTTCAAAGTGTGTTTACTTCCTGATGTGGCTTTGGGAAGACCACAAATTACAAACGACAGAGGTCAAATTGGTTTCACAGTGGAGAACAGATATAATCCATACTCCAAGGACTATTAATTCACCTGACTGTTGGCAACAGCTGGTCGAAGGAGAGGTTTTAGAACAGCATCTTCCTCTGTTCCTGGTGCTGGTGGCTCTTCATCTCCCTCATCTTCCATTTCTACTTCCTGTATTTCTCCATCTTCTCCAGGAGGTGGGGGAGGGGGAGGGGGAGGAGGGGGTGATTCTGGTGGGGGTGGCGGGGGTGGGGGCATTTCTAAAGGTAAAGGAGGTTGCAATACTGGGACAGAGGGCTGAAGAACAGTCCAAAACGGACTGAGAGGCACCAGAGAAGTAGCTCCAGTTTGACTAGAAAGAGAGTCTTTAGAAACAATACCTGAAAGAAAAAAAGTCATATGTACAGATAAGTTTTAACCAGTTTGCCTGGACATTTAATTGCTTCTATCATTTTATGGGGCCATTTTTTTTGCTAAAGGCAAATCTACTTCTTCTTTTTTCATTATTTTTTAAAGAAAGAAAAAAAAATGAAAAAATAGTTGATGCTGAGATAAAATATTGATAAGTGGACAAATAAGTTACTGAAGTTCTCTACTTAATGCACCATATATCGTTGATGAAAAATTAACCAGAAAGACAAAATACATTAAGCTATTTTTGACAATAAGAATAAACATTTCAAAGACCTTTTGAATCTGTCAATTTCCACTACTTTGTTAAAGATGCCATTAAAAAAGGGGGGGGGGGAAACAAACATTTAATTTCTAACTTTTGTTGTTTTCTGATATACTCTTCTTAAAACAGTTCATTTAGCATTTGTTTGTTACAATGGCATTGAAAAGACTTACGACCATTTTTCACATTTACAACCTCTGCTGCATCCTGATGCTCATGTAATCAAAATTCAGATATTTGGCAACTGATTCATACTTATTGCTGATGTATTCTATTGTGCTGATTATAAACCTGTCATTATTATGTATATCTCAAATACACTCAGTAGTATTCTAAAAGGTTATCCTCTATATTCAACAAAGAGATTGATTTGTACAGTCTTCGGAGGGGGTGGCATACAAATCTAATAAACTATAACTATAACTATTACAGTGATCTCTTGACTTTCGTGGGTCTGACTTTCGCGAAAAGTCTATGCCACGGGTTTTCAAAAAATAAATAAAATAATTTTTTTGAAAACCCATGGTATTTTTTTTATTTTTAAATTTTCAATATTTAATATATTTAAAAATATCCGCTTCTGCCCCAGCCTCCCGATCCCTCCCATTTAATTCTCCGAGCGTTGGTACGCTCCACTTCAAACAGAGCCTTGCAGGCGGACAAGACCACCCTAACTTGCCTGAGGGGGGAAGAGCTTAGGCCGCGCTGCCTCTTTTTCTGCGGTCGCTTACTGCCGCCACCGTCACCTAAGCCGACCACCTCCCAGCTGACCGGCCTGGAGCTTCCCCTCTTGCCTTGAGCTTCCCCTTCCCCTTCCCTGACCCTGAGGACCGGTGCTGCTACCACCGCCATGGGAGATGCTGACAGCAAGCGCAGCAAAGCCCCCGGGTTGCCACCCCGTTGCCCCTCCGGGTTCTGGGGGTAAGTAAAATCAGGAATGAAGGATGGAGGGGGAGGAAGGAAGGAAGGGAGCGTCTCTACTTCACAGAAATTTGTCTTTCGCGGGACCACTGTACTGTGGTTTTTTCTATGTCATTGTCTTCTTTGTAAATCCAAGTTACGTACCGTATGTTACTTCCCATATTTGCGGTATCACTTTAAAAAAAAATTATCATTGTGTTTGTCAGTGATTTCAACAATTCCTCTGAGTTTTTCACAATACTGAGCTATTGCCCAATCTAGATCTGATTCTTTCCCAAGTTATGCTACCTTGAGTTACTTATAAAATAAAAAAGGTAGGATAAAATTGAAATAAATGGGAAAAAATGCCGCTTTAATTTCTTGGGTAGTTATGGGCTTACTTAATGTACACAGACAGTGGAAACTTTTGCATCTTATTTGGAAACCAAGGACCCAGAGTATGGAGGAAGTAGGGAGAGGCACACTGCAAGATGCTTGAGGTCCAGTGTAATGTTCTGCAGTCTGTGTTGATTTGGGGAGCCATGACATCTGCTGGTGTTGGTCCACTGTGCTTCATTAAGTCCATGGTCAACACAGCTGTCTACCGAGAGATTTTGAAGTGCTCCATGCTTCCATTTGTATATGAGTTTTATGGGAATGGTGACTTAAATTTTCCAGCAGGATCTGGCACATACCCACACTGCCCAAAGCACCAAAACCTGGTTCAATGACTGTGGGATTACTGTCCTTGTTTGGCCAGCAAACTCACCTGACCTGAATCCCATAGAGAATCTATGGGGCATTGCCAAGAGAAAGATGAGAGACGTGACATGGAACAATGCAGCCGAACTGAAGGCATCAGCAATGCCATAGGCTTATAATGTCCATGCCATGCCGCATTGAGGCAGTAATTGCTGCAAAAGGGGCCCAAATGAAGTACTAGGTACATATGCATGATTATACTTTTCAGAAGTCCGATATTGTTCTGTGTACAATCCTTTTTTTATTGATCATACGTAATATTCTAATTTTCTAAGATGGGAGATTTGGGGTTTTCGTGAGCTGTCCCAAGGATGGGCTGCTGCCTGGATGGGGGGGGGGGGGCACAGTGGGGTAGTGTAAATGGAGCTCCACCCTAGAGCACCCAATTTGCACTGAAAGATGTTGAAAGAAAATGCAGGGCGTCCTGCATAAGCCACACCCACAGTGTGATAGTAAAAAATTTGGTAACCCTTCATGGCTTGAACTATCTTGCCTTGCATGTTATATCTCTCATATATTAAATTTCACATTTTAAGTTACATTACTAAAATAAATAAACTTTTGCACAATATTCTATTTTTTTCAGTTTCACATGTATGTCTATGTTGGCCATTAAATTTCTTAAGGACAGTGTTTTCAGTGTATTTATTCATAGCTATTTATTCAAGAGCTTCAGTGTTAGCTGTTGAATATAGTCCCTTGAAAAAATCTGTCAATTCTTCTATAATTTCTGATATCTGCAGCAATGTTTTTTTGGCTGATAATCTTTTTTCTAACCTAATCCAAATTTCCCTGATGTGTGCTGGAAGTGACATGTGTGCTGAAACTGACATAGGACAATGTGTCATGTGCCCTGAGATATGGCTTCATGTGCCACTTATGGCACGCGTGCCACAGGTTAATTATCACGGGTCTAGAGGTTAAAACCGCAGCCTTGAAAGCAGGAGATTGTGAGTTCAAGTCTGCCTTAGCCATTAAAGTTTGCTGTGGCCAGCCAGCAGCCCTTAGAGCCGGTCGCGGATCCCACCAGAGAAGAGACTTATGTGCTAGCAGCCTTTGCAGCTAGGACCCAAATTGGACACAGTGAGGAGGCTAAAAAGGACTTAGTGCCAAAAGGCAAGAGTGGTTCCTCAGGAAGAGGTCTCCTTGAGAGTAGACTTGGGACTAATTGGCAACTCCCCTAGCCTATTTAACGGATGGTGATTAACATTTAACACCTGGGAAAAAATCCTTTAAAAATTATTCTTTATTTTTATTTGGAATGTAAATGGAGGCACATAGGGAAATATCTAACCTTCTTTCCATAGTTTCTAAATTAAAATCTTCCCTTACTTTAGTCTTCAAACTCATCCAATACCTGTCAAACTGGCAACCAGATATAAATTGTTATTCAGTTTTTCTTGGGTTTTCCAGCGCCTATGTTCTTGTCAAGTTTCCTTTGCTTTAACATGTGAGCAAGTACTATTTTTACGTGGGTTTCTTCACCTCTAATATTAAAAAAACATCCAAATAACCGGTCCCCAAACTCTAGAATAAAACTGAAAGAATTCCAGCAGAAAGAAATCTGGCTGCCCATGGATAGATTGATGGATGGATAGATAGATATGATGCATGAACTGCACACAATGTAGAATATCCTAGTTCAGTGATGGCGAACCTATGGCACGGGTTGCACGGGTTGCACACAGAGCCATATCTGAGGACATGTGAGACATGTGCCCTACATCAGCTCCAGCTCCAACTGATTTTCAGCCTTCTCTTCAGCTGTTTCCGCTCTCCCCAGGCTTCAGGAAAGCTTCCTAAACCCTTGGGACAGCAATAAATGGCCCAACAAGCCTATCCGAAGTCCGGAGGCTTCAGTGAGGCCTGTGCACATGTACGGAGGGAGTAGTCCGAGGGATTGTGCACATGCATGGGGGGTAAGGCATTGCATTATGAGCGTGGGCCCATACACACATGCTATTGCGTGGATGCACACCCTTTTGGTACCCAAGGCAAAAAAGGTTTGCCATCCCTGTCCAAATTTATATACACAAGAATGTTATAAATCACACACTCTCGTTTCAATGTACAGATGAATACTTAGGCATGCTTTAAGCAATCACTCTTCTGTGTTAAATACGGTCGGTCCCCTCTAAAAATGTCCCTCCCTCCCATTAGTTTTCTTTTAGCAAAGCACCCAGGTGTGTACCTGTAGTATTATCAGGAGATTCCTCACCAGACTCAGTTTTCTCCTTCAATGCTTGTTTGGCAAGAGCTTCTGGTTTATTCTCTAGGATTTGTCCTTCCTCCTCCTCCTCCCCATCTGGGAACTCCCACTGGGATTCGCCTGACTGCTCGTTAACATAGAAATAGCGTCTATGATCCCTAAATCACAAGAAAGAAAACAAAGCTTTACTCTCTTCACCCCCCACACGGACACAATAATGTGGCCCTATCCTGCGATAGTGGAATACTCTCACAGGAAGAACCGCTTATAAAAAGGACTGCTGTTCACAAAGGCAACAAACAGGTTTGAGGAAGAATTGGCAAGGTGAGCTTGCTCCAAACTGTTTGTGGTGTTGGCTCTGTGATCACAGCCCCGACCCCCTTGCTCCAAGAGAAGGGGGTGAGCGAAACAACTCGCTTGCGGCCGATATGAAATTAAAGGCTGTGTGAGGAAATAGACTTTAAAGGTAGTCTCAGGATTCATTTCCTTCCAGAATAGCAAAAGAGAAACAGCCCAATTTATGAAAGATGGCTGCTCCCATGGACTGCTGCAGTCACATGTATTGATACTCTTGGTGTCAGACATAGTGAATGGCTACTGAGAGGGAGAGGATCTGGGAGCTGAAAAACAAAAGAGCAAAGATTTCAAATAAACAAAAATAATCAAGAAAGCCAAAAATAAGAAGAAATAGTTTGGTCTGACCTGCTGGCAGGAGATAGTTATCTTGTTCTTCGTTGAGATCCTCAGGTAGTGAGCTTTCCATAAGGACACAGACGTTACTTGGGAGCGTAGTTCCTGAGATCCTGCAATGTGCACAGAGCTCTCGCATGCGCGACCCCCCAAGCCCGCCCTCCTTTTAGCGCATTTACATTCGAGAGTAAACACCAGCTCTGTCCAATCGCGGAATCAAATCCATTTCAATACACTTAACATAGACTTTATATTTCTCCAATTTTTGTGGCTGGCTCAAAATCTGTATGTGCCAGAGGCTCTTTGCCCGCTCAGCACCGCTAAGTGCAGCTGCTCTCAGTCTCCAGACAGATGACGGCAGGTCGGTAGGTGGTGATGATCACAAATCATGTCTGAGATGTCAAAGGTGAAAGGTGAAAAGGGGAGAAGAGTGCGTACCTGTCCCAGTGGCAGGACCAGCCTTTAGGGGCGGCGTTTATTTCATATTGTTTTAGCTGTTCAGCTGCATCTTGTAATTTGCGTTTGAGGTAATTTCCTTGGAGAGCACCTTCCCGCCAATCTGCAATTCGAGTCTGTCAAAGAGAGATAAAGGCACAGAATAATGGAAAATTTGCAGACAACTGGCCACATGCATGCCATATTCTGCTTAACTCTAGAATTTTATACAGTGCTAAGGCCTTAGCATAGGAAGCAGAAGCAAAGTTAAAGCTTGTAATTAATTATACAGATTACATAGCATCCATTATGTCCGCAAATAAAATACAGTGATACCTTGTCTTACAAACTTAATTGGTTCCGGGACGAGGTTCTTAAGGTGAAAAGTTTGTAAGATGAAACAATGTTTCCCATAGGAATCAATGGAAAAGCGATTAATGCGTGCAAGCCCAAAATTCACCCCTTTTGCCAGCTGAAGTGCCCGTTTTTGGGCTGCTGAGATTCCCCTGAGGCTCCCCTCCATGGGAAACCCCACCTCCGGACTTCTGTGTTTTTGCGATGCTTTAGGGGAATCCCAGCAGGGGAATCCCAGCATCAGAAAAACAAGCGCTTCTCTGGCAAGGGAAGTCCGGAGGTGGGGTTTCCCAGCGAAGGGAGCATCAATGAAATCGCAGCATCACAAAAACACCGAAGTCCTCAAAACCCTACCTCCAGACCTCTGTGTTTTTGAGATGCTGCAATTTCATTGAGGCTCCCCTCGCTGGGAAATCCCACCTCCGGACTTCTATCGCCAGCGAAGTGCCCGTTTTTGCACTGCTGGGATTCCCCTGCAGCATCACAAAAACACGGAAGACTGGAGGTGGGGTTTCCCATGGAGGGGAGCCTCAGGGGAATCCCAACAGCGCAAAAACGGGTGCTTCGCTGGCAAGGGAAGTCCGTAGGCAGGGCATCCCAGTAGCAGCGGTGGGTTTGTAAGGTGAAAATAGTTTGTAAGAAGAGGCAAAAAAATCTTAAACCCTGGGTTTGTATCTTGAAAAATTTGTATGACGAGGCATTTGTAACACGAGGTATCACTGTATTGTTTTAAATGAAGCCAGAAGCTGATGGGGGAGGAAGGGACAAGGGAAGAGAAATAGAGACTGCTATTCATGCCATGGACTTGAACTTTCTAAATTCTTATCGCACCACAATCCTTTGATGTATATGGCTTCCTATATTCCATTGTTTCTTTTTAATAAAAGGTAAACCCTGGTTACCTCAGTCTGCAACAGTAGCATGTGGAAGTTAGAGATCGACTGTCTACTGATGCCCAAGAACTCCAGCTTGCTTATCAACATATTGGCCAGCTCTCCAATCTGAAACTGCCAAAAGTAAAGCAAGCAAGAGGTCAAGTTTTGGTTTGTTAGTCATAACATAAAAGACTGTTTCAATGCTGACTCGCAACTGTACAAAGATCCATGATCTGAACAGTAAATCTCAGCTGATAAAAATTGTGACTAATAAGGATCAGAGTTGAGCCAATCAATCTTAGCCAAATATTTTTAAAAATGTATTGTCCTTAATCTTATTGCCCATGTACTTTTATTTTATCCTAATGGGATAATTTAAGATCTTATCTAATTTTAAATATGTATAATTCAGTAATCATTATGTTCAATGCAGACTTTTTTCACCTACTTTGCACAAAAATGCTTTTATTTCGTTATTCAGTACTGACAGACTCAAAAGGATACGTCTGTATGGTCTTCATTACTAATAAATACTTCATGTTACTAATAAGACTGCCTACTTTTTGTTAGAAATTGCATTAACACCTTCACATATCAAATGCCATGTTTCTAAATTCCTGTAACTTTTTTGGATGCAGCACAGAATATGTCTGTCTAGAAGTATTACTAGAAGCAGTTAAAAATAATTAAAACTTAAAAGATTCAGAGGTATTCTGTGATAAAATAATCTACACTAGATTAAGTACCAACAATGACTTAAGGACAAATTCACATGTACACCCAAAAAATACAAAGAGGTTAAAAGAAATTTCAGTCAATAATAATAATAATAATAATAATAATAATAATAATAATAATAATATATTAGACTTGTATGCCGCCCCTCTCCGGAGACTACAAATAGCTGTATTTATTCTGTGCTTAAATATGAGGTTGTAACTGATCATACATGTATCGTTCAAAGTCATATCACTCTTCTTAAAGATATGAAAATGATCACTGTTTGTCAGGAAAACAAGATTTCCAAATGATATACCTAAATATATGGTTCTCTTTTGACACACCTTTAAGTCCTGCTCTTCATCTTCTACCTTGAAAACCCCTTGTGTTTTCACTTTGTCTTGACATTCTTCCATGTCTGGTCCAAGGCCCAAGTTGTCATCAGCCGTTTCTGGTTCTTCCTTCACAGCTGAATAGAAAATAAGAGTAGTGACTGTATAACTTACTCTCTACTTTCAGTCTCTACTGTCACAGAATATAAGGATCAGAGAACCGGAGAATGTAAATTAATTCCTTGTAATTTAAACCAGTTTTCTTGTCCTGTATTCTGAAATAACTGGCTCATAAACAACCCTTTGATATTTGAAAACAACTGCAACATTTGGTTTCCCTGAAGCTTGTTGACTTCTGCTTATTATTCCAGCCTATCAAAATCTTGACTGTATTCTCCAAGGTGGCTGTTATTCCCTCAACCTAGTGTCTGCAAATATAATGATCGCATATTTAACCCTAAAATGGAGCCCTGAAGTATAACACTAGATATTTTTCTCTAGCTTGATACATGCTCATCCATGGGATATTTAACCATCTGTATATCTATCTAAAAGTATCCTGCCCATATTTTGTTATTTTCTCTGCCCGAATCTCTTGGGAGAGCTTGCCAAATGTTTTGCTGAAGTCAAGATTCTACCCATTGCATTCCCCTGGTCAACTAACATATTGGGGAATGAAAATTAGTACCAAAGTTAGCTCTCACCAAGCAGTACATTTTTAAATAAATGTTTACAAACTGAATATTTCAGTAATCTCTCCCAGAGTTTGCCTGGTACCAATTTCAAAATGACATGTAAATGACTATGTCCCACCCCCACCACCCCTTTTGAATGTATGTACAAAATCTGTCCTTTTCTACTCCTCTGGAACTTTGGTAGCCATGATTCCTCAAAGATCACACACACATAAAAATACATTTGCAAGTTCCTTTGAGACTATTAGCTATCTGACTCTGTTTGGGCCTTTTTAAACAGATTTCCTTGGGGTAAGAAAAAGAGTTGAGAGCTTCTGCCATTTCTCTGCTAAATATTCCTCTATCTTTTGGGAGGTTTCTTACCGCTGTTATCCTTCCCCAGGCATTTCCTCTGCCCAATTTAACTCTCCATCTTCCCTTAAACATCTTTCTTTCAGAATAATTTGGCACAGGTAGACAGAAAGACATAAGCAACTAAGGTTAACCAAAGATATGAAAAGAATCTTACCAGCTTCTACAGGCTCAGGACTATCTTGGCCTGTCTTGCTAGACCCTCGGCTTGTAGATTCAGGACTAGCAACTCCAAACAGTTTCCATTTCCCTTGCTTTGGTAACGACTGCCGTGCAAGATCTGATTGACTTGCATCAGAAAGTGGACTGGAGCCTGAAACACTCCCATCACCTTCTTCCAAAGCTCGTAATTCTGCCTATAAAAACGAGACATTATTTCAGTATTGGAGAACTCATCCACTCATTGCTCCTAAGTATCTGCCTTCAATAATGAAAGACTATATGTGTGGAACACTCTATTATGTAATCATTTTCCTCATTAGTTTTTGTTGTGGTTAGCTCTGGCCCAGCTCCTGCCCCAAGGACTGTGGATGTGGGGGAGACATCCACATGCTGCAGGCCTGTTTTGCCCCCGGTGGAATCTGCTGATGAAGGCTCCTCTGACCAAGAAGACATGAGTGACAGGGAGGAGAGTGTGGCAGACAGCTCAGAAGGAGATCAATTATCTAGCTCCTCCTTGGATTCAGAACAAGAGTTAATGATACAGCCACGCATGCGGAGCGTGATGCATAGGCAACAACAACTGAGAGATTATTATCAAAGAAAATGAGGCCACCTGTGGTTGGGTGGGGCTGTGGTGATTAGTGAGGCTGCTATAAATAGCAGCCTGTGGGTTTGGCCATTGTGGAGGATTATCTGATCATTGTGTTTCGTGACTGCTTTACTGACTTTGACCTTTTGTGTGCTGATTTTTCCCCGCTTTGAAACTAAACCAGGGCAAAGTGTGTTTCACTTTGTGAAAGAAGAAGGACTTTGAATTGCCTCACAGCTGCAAGCTAAGTATCACAGAACTGATAAGGGACTTGTACAAATTACCAGTTTGTTTGGAGATGAGTGCTCTTTGCTATACCAAGAGGGCTTGGTTTAAGTGAATTTTCATTATAAAGAACATTGTTTTGAATTTTCAAACGTGTGTGTCTCTGAAATTGTATCTGTGCATTTTTGGGAGGATTCTACCAGAGTGCTCGACAGAACAAGTTTTAATACCTTTTGCTCTAAGCCTCACTTTACTTGTTGTTATCAACTACTGTCTAATTGGCCATATCCACTACCTGTTTGTGAATCTATAATTACTTCTCCCACCCCAAATAGTGAATTTGATCAGTATACTTTTTTTTTCAACTAGGAATTTGATTTTCTATAGAGGAGAAAATATAAAAAATGTCAAATTGAATGCTAAACAACTAACCACTATAGATAATAACTCTGTAATAATGCAGTACACAAACTCTCAGTAGAATGAAGAAAGCACATTATACATATATAGCCTCCAAAAATATGTATCATCTTTGATTTGGAGAAATAGACCTAAATATGTTTTTGGCATTTTATTGCCAAGAATCTATATATTAAAAGATAGAATTAATAAGTTTTCTTCTACAGGGCACATTTCTTTTAGATGCCGAAGAACACAACAAGTTAATCCAAAATGGGATTTCCCCTTTGTAGAGTCTTGGAAAGATGTTATAGCTCTTCCTTCAATGCAGTAAGTGTAAGTAAATCATTTTCTTCTTAGCTAGCTACAACTTTGACAAACTAATTCCTACATAATATATAACCTACCTTCTTCCTCTCCAACACCATTTCCAGTTCCAGAGTGTCTTGCTCTTCTTCTTCTTCTTCCTCTGCACTTTCTCCTGATTGCACCACACTACAAAGGTCTTCCTGAGAGGGGTCTTCCCCAATATCATGAACACCTTCCAACTGCTGATCAGAAATGGCTGTTGTTTGTTCTGCCGTCACATCTTCTTCCATCAATGGCTCCACCTCCTCTTTACATATAACCTTCCTCCTCCAGCGCTCCTCTTCCTCCTTCACTACCTCAGGAAGCAAAGGAGCCAGAAGAGATGCAGCCACTCCCTTTTTCTCTTCTTCACTGCTTGATAGTGCCTGGATGCCTTCATTCACCTCCTGTGAAGTCAAGGAGATTTTTTTTCTATCAAAATATTCACTTCTCCCAACTATTGCTAGACAAAACATTAAAAATAACGTTCTAAGAACTTCTAGAATACTTGACAATAAAGAGCCAATCAAGTATTTCAGACAAAGATCACAAACAGCATTTGCAGTATTTAGCTCTGGCACTCTAGTTTTCTATACATTCTCCAGTCACTTTGAACAGTGAGATAGCTGGCATAAAGATTTAATAAATAACTATAGAGCCCTTCTGAATGCCTATATTGGGTCGTGTTCTTTTTGCCCTATTCATTCAAAACTTGAAAATGTACAATCAATGGATTAACAATGCACAAAACCCAGAAATACCCAGCTCAGAATTTCTAATTCTAATCCCACTTTAGGCACGAAAGCCAGCTGAATAACCTTGGCCAGTCTCTCAACCCAACTGTCAGCCCAGCTCATTTCATAGGATGGTATTTGTGAGGAAAATAGGAGAACAGAACATTATGTATATTTCCTGCCTTGAGTTATTTGTAAAAAAAAACCCATAAAGGTTGATTAAACATCTAATTAAATAAATAAAAACTTTAATCTAAAAAGTTTTAGGCTTAGGAAAGAAGACTTCGGGACAGAGTCTGAATTCATTTCCCAAAATCTGTGTTGTGATTTTCGGGGTAGGGTGGCGCTGTCTGAGAATAGACAGGATTGTCAGAGGACCTTTCTAAAGAAGTTCATCAGTTTAATTTAAAAAAAAATATATGTAGAATGCAAAGCAACCTAAGAATCCCAGCTCCACCAACAGTTTCTTGAAAATATTTTAATATATCAAGTTAATGACTCCCCCGGAGAGGGGAGGCATATAAATCCAATGAATGAATGAATACTATTTTTTCAGTAGGTCTGCATTGGAAAGTACCAAAACCAAGCTGCAGCCTATCAATCTTTTCCACATTGCAACACTTAAAAAACAGTTTAATTAAGAGGAGTTGATTTAAGATGAAATATTTTCGTTTTTCCCAATTTTAAATAATGAAAATGGCTGCTTCAAAATTAAACCCAAATTTCAGAAAGGATGCAAAAGTAAGCAGTAAGCTCAGCCCCCGCTAAAAAGAAGATTGGGGAGGATTCCCAAATTATTATTTTTTTATGGTTGTAAAGTTCTATCAGAGTTTCATGAAAAGCTATATACTTATGCATACTATTATTTAAAGCGTTATAGATGTTTATTGCTCAACTATTACCCAAATGCAATCATTTCTGTTGGGGGGGATGTCACAGAAATTCATGTTAACATTTTAGGGTCATGGTATCAGAGTTTGAGAACCGTGATGCATAATATTTAGGTATGAACTCTTAGCAACCTAATTTATATAAGTTAATTTTCTACAATATCAAGTATTCCTAAGTGTGAACTATCCATTCTAGATCTGGAAAAAAGAAATCAGAGGTACATACAATCTTGACAAAGGAACAATAAAACAGCAGGCACTTTTAATGGAAATGTTTCATTCCAATTGATACTGACCTTTCTCAGCTCACGTTTTGAAAGAATTTTCCTACGTCCAATACTACCAGCAGCAGGAACAGCAATGGTACTATTAGTACCACCTCCATCTTTCCCCTGAGAACTGATATCTGCAGCCGCCTGGTAGGTTTCATCAACCTCTGTTGCAGAACTAATAAAAGAGCAGTTTTAGTAAAGTTTAGCTTTTTTTAAAAAAATCCAATTTAACGTCTGAAATTATTCACTTCTTTAATTTTACCTGTGTTGGTAATGTTGGAGAGTCTGGACTTGTGTTGCAAGATACTGAGGTAGTTCCCAAGTAACTTCATTTGTTTGAATGTTCCAGTAATAATAGCAGCCTGTGTTTTCATCCCAAACTTCCTGCCAGTCTCCCATTTCTACTCCCACTGTGAGAAAAAAAAACCAAACCCCACAAATATTAATGAGAAATTTTGCCCTTGTTTATTAATCAGCAAATAAGTACAGGCTATGCTATTGAGCATCTCCATATTTCTCCATACACTTACCTTAAACAGGGATCTGCCCCACTCCCCAGCCTCAATAGTATATCCCAAATTGTTAAACAAGACAAAAACCGTGCTTTTAAGAATCTTTCAATTTCAAAGTCAAACTCGTAAAACTCTTTGCATTCAGCCTCACATAAAAATTCTTAGTTAAAGAGAACAGAGGACTTTAATAAATCGTTATATATTAGCAGATTTTATTTGAATAAACATTGACTTGGATGAAGAGATGGGTTGATTAATAATCCAGAAGACAAAAACAAAATCCAAAACAACAAATAATAAAAATAGATTACAGTATTCTTTTAGGAAAAATGAAGCAAAGTAACAAGCAAAGTATGGAGGAATATCTGGCTTGGCAATAGTAGATGTGAAAACGAATTTGAAATTATAACTGATAAGCTGAATATGCAGGTTAACACGGCTGCTAAAAATGCAGATGCAATTTTAGGCTGCATCAATAGAATTACAGTTACCAACCCATGGAAAGTAAATTAATTGGATTCCATCTCAAGTATTGGGTCCAGCAATAAGCACGCTTTTAAAGGATTCATGAGCCATGGTGATGCAGTGGTTAGAGTGCAGTACTGCAGGCTCCTTCTGCTGCTTGCCTGCAATTTGGCAGTTCAAATCTCATCAGGCTCAAGGTTGACTCTGACTTCCATCTTTCTGAGATTGGTAAAATGAGGACACAGGTTGTTGGGAGCAATATGCTTACTCTGTAAACCGTTTAGAGAGGGCTGTAAAGCACTATGAAGTGCTATATAAGTCTAAGTGCTATTGCCATTCAGACAAATTACAAAGCAAATTACAAATAGCAATGTTTATTGCTGGTAACTAACTCTTACAAGGCAAGGCAGAGAGACTTGAATATATTATGCTCTTAGAAAAGGTGACCTGAGTTGACAAGAGCTTGATAGTATTCTTCAAGTAATACACACAATAAAGTCTAAGACTTCTTTATAAACCAAGAGTGCGGTACACAGATTAATAGCCTTAAAATATTGGGAAGTGCAATCTAATGGATTAATGATCCTCCCAATATTACCATCCATGAATAAACTAGCTGTAGTGAGCTTACCTCCTGCCAACGAGCACTGAGTGTCATATTGCCATGCAACTATTTGGTCTGTTCCATTTGCAGTTACCAAAACCTGACTGGTAGCAGACTCCTTGGGTTCTGGCCGTGGAGGAGTTGGCGGTGGAGCTGTAGTTGGCACAGTGGCTTCATGAGTTTGGGAAGGAGCAGTAATTGCATCTATTTCCTTGAAAAAGTAGAAGACGACATATTTTAAGAACATGTATTTAATGTAAGTCAAGAACAGAAAATGTTCAATCATCATGCAAAATGTTTGAACAGCTCCTAAAAACATTATCCCCGAGATGCTTTCTCTCTTTTCTTGTCTATTGTAAAGTACTACTGTGAATTCTTTTGATCTTCTACACTAGTTCAAGGACTAAGTCAATTAATGAATCAAAATAACATTCATACTAACCGCTAGAAAATTAGCCAGAGTACTATCGATGTCTGTTGAATTATTTCCATTTGCATCTGCAGATTGTGCTGCTTTCACAGTCGTCTCACTGTCCTCTTCATCACTGTCTGCATATGTACCAAGCAAACACAGACCACCTAAAAGAAAAGTCAACATAATCATATCTGGCATTCCACAAAAGCAACATATTATAATTATCCAAATAGGAAATTTAATGTCTGAATTTCTTTTACAGGTCCTTATATTTAGCCAGACAACTTATTACACAACTCTCCAGCAGCAATTTCGTAATTGAGTTACAAAATGCCTGAAATAGATTTAACCCTGCTGTTCTGTTCGAAAAAAGTTACAAATCTTATGTTCGGGTCACATACGACCCGGACCGAAAACTCTTCATTTGAAGTGCTTATGTTTGGTCAATTTGAAAACTTTTTTCACTTGGAAAGTAGTCTGAACATTTCTGCACACAATGATATGAAAATTGAAATGAAAAAATTAATCCTTATTGGTTTATTTTGCACATAAATGTGCCGCCCCCCCCCGTTTTTGTGATTTTTTTTCAATTTATGGATAGTTTTGCTTGCAAAATGCATTCTATTTTACTAAAGTTGGTGTGGGATTGGTAGCTTGAACATTACTGCACACAATGATATGAAAATTGAACTGAAAAAATTAATCCTTATTGGTTTATTTTGCACATAAATGTGCCTCCCCCCGTTTTTGTGAAATAGTCTTTACTTTATGGATAGTTTTGCTAGCAGAATGCATTCTATTTTGCTAAAGTTGGTGTGGGATTTGTAGCTTGAACATTTCTGAACATAATGATATGAAAATTGAACTGGAAAAATTGATGCATATTGGTTTATTTTGCATATAAATTTATTTCAATTTATATAAAAATTATGCTGTTAATTTCAAACTTACATACTTTTTTTTAGTAAAATGGATTTCTTTCATAAAATTAGTTATCTGGCTACAATGTGGTTGATTTTCAAAAGGATATTCCAAATATTTATAGACAAATATGTATAAACAGTGACAATAATGGCACACAGCAAGGCCGGGGGGGGGTGGCCCTTTTGTGGCAAAAATAAACCAATAAGAACCATTTTTTTCAGTTCATTTATATTTTTCTCATGTTCAGAAATGTTCAATTTAGTATATCAAACCTTTTGGGGGAAAATTCCTTAGGGATTTGTAGCCTTAAAAAATATAAATTGACACGAAATTCAGAAAGGATGGGGGGAGGGAGGGGCTTTTTGATCAAAATAAAAATATAAGTCTCAATTTTTCCAGTTCAATTTTCATATCATTATGTTCATAAATGTTCAAACTAGTTTTCCAGTTGAAAAAGTTTTCAAAAAGATTAAATTCAAGTACCTAAAAAAAATATTTTTGGTCCTGTCATATACGAACAGAAACAGATTTGAAGTTATGATATTTTTTTGCCCAGAAAACAATTAGCCACCACCCCAAAAATATTTTTTGATGACCAGCATTGTTAAATTGAGTAAATGAATGCCTAAGATTTTAAAGAATATTTCGGATTTGGAGCATAAAAAAATAAAAAGTGAAAATGATTGCAAGCAGCCGAGGGGGGGGGGAGGCCTTATTTCTGATGTTAAAAAACCAGTAAGAATCATTTTTTTCAGTTCCTTTATATTTTTCTTATATTCAGAAATGTTCAAGCTACCAATCCCACACCAACTCCAGTAAAATAGAATGGATTTTGCAAGCAAAACTATCCATAAATTGAAAAAAAATCACAAAAACGGGGGGGGGGGGCACATTTATGTGCAAAATAAACCAATAAGGATTAATTTTTTCATTTCAATTTTCATATCATTGTGTGCAGAAATGTTCAGACTACTTTCCAAGTGAAAAAAGTTTTCAAATTGACCAAACATAAGCACTTCAAATGAAGTGTTTTCGGTCCGGGTCGTATTTGACCCGAACATAAGATTTGTAACTTTTTTTGCTCAGCAAAAACTAAGCCCCCCACCCCCCCAAAAAAATTCTCATAGAGAGAACCCCTGAAATGATGAAAAGTCATGAAATTTCAAGTTTCAGATATGCAGGGAAAATTTTTTACAGGGACTCAAACTTGGCTTCGGGTCACATACGACCCGAACAGAACAGCATTAATAGTTCTACTATTATAGCACTTTTTCTACCAAAGCTGAATCCTGAAGATATTTTGAATTTTTAAGCATGAATCATACTAGGCCAGGCGTGGACCAAGCACAGCCTTTCCAGCCCCTATTTTTTAGTCCAAGTAATTTTTCCAAATTGCATCATAAAAAATGGACTTTACTCAACATGCTAAACCAAATTACCTTAAGGCTTTAGATGCCAGTACAATGTAGTTAATATTCCCATAAGAATGGGAAGATCACTCTCAACCATGGAAATTTACTGGGTGAGGTGAGATAATCACCCTCACTCAGACCAAACTACTTAAAAGGTAATTGTTGTAAAAATAAAATGAAAGGAGATCCCTATGTAAAAACTGCAGACTCCTGGAGAAAAGATTACCGTATATATAAATATAACATAAATAAAATGTGTAGAGTAGTAGTAGTTCCGTTTATAGCTTCACTGATATTTGCCCTCATGTCAAGAGTGAAAATGCAATCTTTTCATCTAAATGATATGAAATATGTTACAGCAGCAAAGTCAAATTTTGAATATGATTGGGGAATACCAAGAACCACATCAGGAAATCAGAATTTGGCAGATTCTTGAATTATTATTATTATCATTATCATTATTTGGATTTGTATGCCACCCCTCTCCAAGGACTAATGCCTTTGATACAAATTTTAGCTCATTGCAAAGAAAAAATGTGTGTTGATGGCTTGAATTGGATTTTAAATGTTGCCGTCACCAAAATATTATGATAAAATTGTGTTACATAAATTTTGGAAACTTTTTCAGTGTTACATAATTTTTTGTTTATTCCTAATCGACATACTTAATATGTGCTTTTCATGGGTTTTATCTTTTCTTTCATGCATATTTATTTTGATTTAGACTTAGTTATTATGCTTTTCCTTATTGATATACACTATCATGAATCCTTTGAAATTAGGACAAGTTATAAATTTTGAAAAATAAAATTAGTATTTGACACAATATACTGTGAAAATTAATATTATTCTGGTTTCAAAAATCTGATGGAAGACATGTGGCTTTTAAAAATGTTACTATATATAATTTTAACAATTACGAAGAGTCTTTTTTCTCATTTATTTAAAAGGAAAATAATCTTCATTTTAATTAATTCAGAAAAATAACTCCAGTACAGTGATCCCCCGGTTATTGCGTCCCCGACCATTGCGAACAGGGTAATTTGCGATTTTTGAACCCGGAAGTCAAAACACCATCTGCGCATGCGTGCCCTTTTTTTCTATGGGCACGCATGCGTAGATGGCGCCGGGCAGATCAGCTGCTGGGCGGCTTCCCTGGGTCTTCCCCCTCTTGCTGGCGGGAGGGCGAGAAGCCCCCCCCCCAGCACCCGCTCGCCCGCCCTTCGCCCGCCCTTCGCCCGGCCACCCGCCCTTCGCTCGCTGCTTGCCCGGCCACCCGGGTTCGTTTGGCTTGAGGGCTCAGTTGGGAAGGCGCGCGGGTGTTTTAAAACGTCGCCGCCGACATGGGGGGCTTGCTAGCACCCCCCCAAACCCGGGTTGGGGGTTCGGGGGGGTGCTAGCGAGCCCCCCATGTCGGTGGCGACGTTTTAAAACACCTGCGCGCCTTCCCAACTGAGCCCTCAAGCCAAGCGCCAAAGGCGAACTTCTGCGCTTGGCTTGAGGGCTCAGTTGGGAAGGCGCGCGGGTGTTTTAAAACGTCGCCGCCGACATGGGGGGCTCGCTAGCACCCCCCCAAACCCAGGTTGGGGGTTCGGGGGGGTGCTAGCGAGCCCCCCATGTCGGCGGCGACGTTTTAAAACACCCGCGCCGCTTTCCAATGAGTCCCGAAGACAAACGTCAAACTTCCGCGTTTGTCTTCGGGACTCATTGGAAAGCGGCGCGGGTGTTTTAAAACGTCGCCGCCGACATGGGGGGCTCGCTAGCACCCCCCCAAACCCCCAACCCGGGTTTGGGGGGGTGCTAGCGAGCCCCCCATGTCGGCGGCGACGTTTTAAAACACCCGCGCGCCTTCCCAACTGAGCCCTCAAGCCAAGCGCCAAAGGCGAACTTCTGCGCTTGGCTTGAGGGCTCAGTTGGGAAGGCGCGCGGGTGTTTTAAAACGTCGCCGCCGACATGGGGGGCTCGCTAGCACCCCCCCAAACCCGGGTTGGGGGTTTGGGGGGGTGCTAGCGAGCCCCCCATGTCGGCGGCAACGTTTTAAAACACCCGCGCCGCTTTCCAATGAGTCCCGAAGACAAACGCGGAAGTTTGACGTTTGTCTTCGGGACTCATTGGAAAGCGGCGCGGCTGTTTTAAAACGTCGCCGCAGGCATGGGCAGCTTCCTAGCAGCCCGCCAAACCCGGGTTGGGGGTCCGGGGGGGTGCTGGCAAGCCGCCCATGCTGGCGGCGATGTTTTAAAACAGAAACCCCAATCTTCGGCTCCTCGCTAGCGCTGCGGGAGTAAAAACACCATCTGCGCATGCGCAGATGGTGTTTTTACTTCCGCAGCGCTACTTCGCGAAAACCCGCTCGTTGCGGGGGGTCCTGAAACGGAACCCTCGCAACGATCGGGGGATCACTGTATTAAATTTGTAAAAATCTTGTATCCAACTTGCTTTATACAAATAAAAACAGTTTACAGTTTGGATTGATAGCAACTAGATTTCTGGGATTTTTGCCATTCAATAGTGCAATTGTAAAGAGCAATGCCACATAATCTTGCATTGTTTAGTGATAGCAAACCCAGATACTGTCATTACCCAGAACCGCATGGGTAAAGCTAGTGGAGGCAGGAGTCCTAGACAAGGAGAAGGGAGGGGGTGAATGGAGTGTGGAAAGCCTGGTGAAATGTATGGATGTGCTGGTGAGGGCCATGGACAGGCACTGGGGAATGCAGGCAGGCTAGCAAGGGCTGTAGGCAGGCATTGGGGAATGTGGGTGAACCAGTGAGGGCAACAGATGAACACTGGTGGCCAAGGAGCTCCGTAGTGGATTCCTCTATTTGTGACCTTTCCTGCCAGCTTCCCCATTCACTTTTCTTCTGGGAAACAGGCAGGGAAATCATGGCAATCACATGGCAACCACAGCTTGCTGAAATGTTGTAATCACGAGCCAGTCAACACAATCCTGTGACTGTGGAAATATTGCAAAGATTGCAATTTTTCAGACCTGTTGTTAGTCCCCTTCATTTATAATTTTCGCTGAATGAGTGGTCCTAAATCGAGGACTACCTGTATGATTCTAATAGAAAAAGGTAAGACAAAAAGTTAAATAAGTAATATTTAAAACTGTGTTGTATGCCAATAGTTGGACTATAGCTTTAGGTACTATTATAAATGGAATTGAGAAATATTGTACCTGTTGGTTTGACTGGAACAGGACCAACTGGCATGTTAGCCTGTGGAGGGATTGAGGGTTTTGGAACCTCTTCGGTTACTTCAAATTCATCTAGAAAAGGTAAACATAAACCACAAACACTTCAAAAGAATATATTGACTGTAAAAAATAATAAAAACATGCATTGATGGTGCCAGGAATGGTAACAGGATTCTTGCCTAGATTTCTCAAGAAAAGTAACAAAGGCATAAAAACAAAAGAACTTATTATTAACAATATAGTAGTAGTTTTAGGAGTTCAGTCATGTCCGACTCTTGGCAACTTTCTAAGCAAGCGTTCTCCATGCTATGTTGTCAAGCATATCTACTTTCAATTGTTGGCTGTTCATTTCTGTAACATATACAACACATACAAATACACACACACACAGAGTTCAAAAAATCTCCAGAATTATATGACACGTGGTAATTGGGACTGCAGGAAAAGAAGAAATTCAAATTTCATGGGGGAATTGAGACATCTCCCCGGGGCTTATATAGTTTATGTATGGTATGCTTGTGTTGTATTATTTTTAAATGATGGATTTTAGATAATTTTTAATATTAGATTTGTTACATTGTATACTGTTATTATTGTTGTTGTGAGCCGCCCCGAGTCTGCGGAGAGGGGCGGCATACAAATCTAATAAATTATTATTATTATTGTTGTTGTTGTTATTATTATTATTATTATTAAAATTGATACAAGGAAAACCCATTAACAAATTATTCAACTGCTTTCCTTCAATCAACTTTCAAATATATCTTAGTTCTCTCCACCAATGGAAATAAATAAAGTCTATTTCAAATCCAAATGATTGTCTTCAGTGATTTAGCTCAGTGTTTTTCAACCAGTGTGCCGTGGCACACTAGTGTGCTGCGAGACATGGTCAGGTGTGCTGCGAAGAAGGAAGCTCAGGTTCCGGTCTCGCAACTTTTTGCTGAGAGAGAGAGTGAGAGAGAGAGAGAGAAAGCAAGAGAGAAAGAGAGAGAAAGAAAGCAAGAGAGAGAGAAAGAGAGAGAAAGAGAGAGAAAAAGAGAGTGAGGAGAGAGAGAAAGCAAGAGAGAGAAAGAAAAGAGAGAAAGCAAGAGTGAGAAAGAAAGCAAGAGAGAGAGAGAGAAAAGGAGAGGAAGGGAGAGAGAGAGAGCAATGAGCAAAAAGGGGAGGAAAAAAGAGAAATGAGAAAATGATTGAGACAGAGAATGAGAGGAGAGAGAAACAAAAGAGAGAGAAAAGTGACTCTTGATTTAAAGCATATGATAAAAAGCACCCAAAGTATAAGAGAGAAAAAACCCCCAGCCCTCACCTGTTTTTGGAAATGGTTCAAGAGTGTGTATACACACACACAAGGGTGGGGAGGAGACAGGGATGGAAAAAGAGAGGAGAGGGTCTTAGGGTGTCATTTTGTGTCATTTTGGTTGGTGGTGTGCCCCCGGATTTTGTAAATGTAAAAAATGTGCCGCGGCTCAAAAAAGGTTGAAAATCACTGATTTAGCTGCTGCAAAAACCATAGGAAGAGTAATTTATCTAGATTTAATTTTTAAAAAATTTCAAAACAGCTATACTTTTACTGCTCAACTATTCCAGTTGGTTTCTTTTCAGCTACAAACGCTAAAATATAAAAAAATGCACACACCTAGTAATAATATACTTTTAACTATGACTACAGATCATATCTATTAAACTTGAGTATATATAGACTTTTCACACTGGGCATGAAGTAATCGGACTCCCTCAAGGATGATAGTCAATCACTTGCCTTTTCCTCAAATATAAAAACTTATATAACATATATATTTCTGATAGTGAAACTCGTGATTTTAATTGAGGTGAATGTTATTGAATGAATGTTCTATTTGGATTTTTTTATTGGATTATATTTATTATCTATTGTTACAATACCATACATTGTATTGAAGTACATTGACTATGATTGTACGACACCCAGAGTCCACTAGGAATTGGGAAGCTTAGAAATCAAATAAGTTAAATTAAATTACTTATGGATTTTATTTTTATTCTTTTTAAAAAATGTTTGGTCCTGGTTGACTGAAGCTGCCTGTCAATGAATCCACTTAAGTATTTTGTATGATTTTAGCACAGTATCTTGGAATCTCTCCCACCCCTCCCCCCTCCCCAAAAAATCTTAAATATAATTTTAAGTATAAGTGCTTCAGGATTTTCTTCAGAACTGAAAAGAGCAAGGCATGGAAAAGCAAGTTATAATCCCCACCCTGGACGTTTTAAATAATGTCCCAAAAGATACTTGAGGAAAGAAACCACTATCAACCACCCCCAACATTATTTGTCCAGGGGTAATTCCAGTCCAGTGTCACTCCAAGGCCATCCACCCTCTCCAGGCGCTCTTTCTTTCTTTCTTTCTTTCTTTCTTTCTTCCATCCTTCCTTTGTCTCTCTCTCTCTCTCCCCCTTCCTTCTTTCTTCCTTCTTGTTTTGTTTATTTGGACTTTTATGCCGCCCAACTCCCAAAGGGCTTTCCTTTCCACATCATCCCCCCGGGAGAGGGTGAATTTAGAGAAGGGAGGGTGGTGGCCTTCTGTTGTTCAGAAATTTGACAGCCTTAACTGGAAAGCCTGGCAGAAGTCACCTTCTCCCCAAAGGCCGTTTCCCCAGTCGCAAAACGAGCCCCATCGCCGGCCGCCAGAATAGGAGGTTAGGCTAAGCTAAATGAAAAGCGGAAAAACCCGCTCGGGCTTCCCAGAGCTCCTCTCCAAAAACAGGCGCCCATTGTTGTGATCTGACGAGCGGGCGTTAAATCACAGGCGGGAAAAAGGCGGCTTTGCGCACACACACAAAAAGGCCGCGATCTCTTTTACAGGGGGCGGCCGGGGAAACGCGCCCTCCCCTCCCCCGCCTCCACGATAACCCCACAACCCCAAAGCCTGGTAGGCCGCGCCGCGCGATGACAGCCGACGGAGGAATCCGCCGACGCCCTCACCCGCTTCTGACGCCGAGTCCCCGTCCCCCGGCGCCGCTTCTTCCCGTCCCCCACGAGGCCCCGGCGGTGAGAGTTGCAGTATCGGGCGGCGCCCTGCTGGCGCCGGCCGCGATTTTTTCCCCATTCGGAGGCAGCCGAGCGCGCCCGCTCTCTCGGCAGAAAGGGTCGAAACAAGCGAGCGCAGCCTGGGCCTACCAGTGGAGGCGGGGCCGCGTTTCGGGCGCAAAGAGTGTCGGGACGGTGAGGCGGAGCCTGCGCCGCCTGCTGGGCGCCGGAGAGGGCTGGGTGTGGCCTGGAGGACTTGCGCGGCGAGAGGCCGGCAGGGCTTCGGGGACGGCGCCGGTGTGGTTGCGTTGTTCGCCTGGCCAGGCAGGGCGCGCATGGTGCCTCCCGCTTGGGTCTCCCAGACGGAGTGAAAGAAATCTCCATGTAAACAAAAGAGACACGTAGGGTGGTGAATTGCATAAGGTTATTGTTCCCCGTGTTGTCCTCACAATAGCCTTGCCAATAGGGGGGGAATAGACGTGTGCGATTGGCCCAAAGACTCGCGCTAAATTTCGTAAGCTTCCAAGTGGGCGCGTTTAAATTTATTTAATTTATTTGTTTTGTCACGTACGTATTGTATACAAAGATATACATGATACTAGTAAAAGAGAAGCATTAGGACGGGACGGAAGGCATTCTGCTCCTCGTAAAACAGTTGGCTCATGTTTCTAGAAAAGGGGTCTCTCCAACTTCGGTGACTTTAAAACTTGTGGATTATAAAAAAGTGTTAAATAAGTGTTACTATATAGTGTTCCCTCGATTTTCGCGGGTTCGACCATCGAGAAGTCTATACCACGCTTTTCCAAAAATATTAATTAAAAAATACTTTGCGGGTCTATACCATGGTTTTTCCTGCCCAATGACGTCATATGTCATCGACAAACTTTCATCCACCTTTAATATTTTTTAAAATAAACTTTAATAAACATGGTGAGTAATAATCTAAATGGTTGCTAAGGGAATGGGAAATTGTAATTTAGGGGTTTAAAGTGTTAAGGGAAGGCTTGAGATACTGTTCATAACCAAAAATAGTTTATTTACCTCCGCATCTCTACTTCGCGGAAATTCGACTTTCGCGGGAGGTCTTGGAACGCATCCCCCATGAAAGTCGAGGGAACACTGTAATATCAAATTTGTCCTGAAAGGTGGATCATATGAGCCGGAGTGGCGCAGCAGGTAGAGGGCTGTACTGCAGGCCACTGAAGCTGGCTGTAGATCTGTAGGTCAGCGGTTCAAATCTCATCACCGGCTCAAGGTTAACTCAGCCTTTCATCCTTCCGAGGTGGGTAAAATGAGGACCCGGATTGTGGGGGTAATATGCTGGCTCTGTTAAAAAGTGCTATTGCTAACATGATGTAAGCCGCCCTGAGTCTAAGAAGGGCGGCATAAAAAATCTAATAAATAAATAATAAATCTAAATTCAAAGAGTCAAAGGGCTGTGAAAATATTTACTGACCCATCATATCCTGGACATAAACTGTTTCAACTCCTACCCTCAAAATGTCTTGGAGAGCATTGCACTCCCAAGACAACTAGACACAAGAATAGCTTTTTCCCGAACGCCATCACTCTGCTAAACAGATAATTCCCTCAACACTGTCAAACTATTCACTAAAACTGCACTACTATTACTACAATTTTTTTCTCATCCTTCCTCTCCCACTTGACTGTAACTTGTTGCTTGTATCCTTAAGATGTCTATTGTTTCCTGATTGCTTATTTGACCCCTATGACAAATCATTAAGTGTTGTACTTCATGATTCTTGGCAAATGTATTTATGTACACTGAGAGCATCATACTGTCCAATCATACTTGGCCAATAAAGAATTCTATTGATGCCTGAAAAACTTCCTTGCTCACCCTATTTCCTCTTGGTATACTTTCCAAATTGGTGTATCTTCTCTTAGGCAGTTTAAATACGCACATTTCCCTTGCTGTCATAGAAAGTTTGTTTCTTATTCCTGATATTTTACAAGAAATGCAGTGGTGAAAACAAGGGAGCCAGAGATGTGACCTTTTAGAATGTAAAATAAGCTGTGTGCACCTCAAGACAAAACAAATCGCTGAGCCTTCAGCCTCTCAAAGCCGCCTTGTTTCAACTCTTGGCAGCCTCCCGCAAATATTAGAAGCCTTTTGATTTTTTTAAATTCAGCATAAATTTTTTTTTTCTGGCCGTTCCAAACTCAGTGCTGGCTGAGGAATTCTGGGAGTTGGAAGTTCACAAGTCTTAAAGTTGCCAGTGTTGGAGACCCCTGATCTAGAGAACTGGGTTGTTGTTGTTTTTTTGCAAATTCTAATAAATGAACGTTACAGCAATGATCTTGTAACTTAACACTGTAGAAAGTAAGCACCCATTCCACCTTCCTAAAGAATGAACTGTTTTGGGGAATACTTAAAAAGGCAGGATAGAATATTTCCCCTAAAGGAAATATTAAGAGAGGCAGATACCAGCACCAGTCTCCATGCCCAAGCAGAAAATTGAGACAGCTTTTAGAAATGCAGCTTTGGTAATCCATTCAGAAAGACTGGGTCAGACAGAAACTCCGGATAAGCCATTAGTCAAGAAAAGATTAGGCCAAGCACCTAGGTCAGTGATGGTGAACCTTTTAGACACCGAGTGCCCAAACTGCATGCATGCCCAAACTGAAAGGTGTGCACGCACGCGAACGCAGCACGGTAAGATGTAAGATTATTATTATTATTATTATTATTTGGATTTGAAAAAGATGTAAGATCTTTTTCTTTCATGTGCTTGTGTCATTGTTTGCAGAGAAACAGAAGCTCACAAAGAAACGCCACTGAGATCTGACCTGGGATGCTGGTGCATGTGCCAGCAGAGGGCTCTGGATGCGTGCCATAGGTTCACCATCACGGACCTAGGTCCTATGATTTGCATTTCCCCTTTTGCCTATAGAGCCAGCCATGACCCAAGAGAAATCAAAAAGGTATAAAAACCCACCCTACTCTCAACTCCATTTTGTCAGCTGTCCCACAACTGCACACTATGGTTCTGTTCATCAATAAATCAACTTTCTTTCCAATCAGCCTCCATTTTGTTTCCAGCGCCTTTCTCCCAGCTTGGAACTGAACCAGGTGGATTTTTCTTCTTATAACATGTTGACCAATATTTTACTCAAATCGGATAATTGTTAGCACCAATAAATTATTTGTAGAGAAAAGTGGTTAAGAATATAAGTGAGCTTTGGTTTAAGACCATACTTGGTGACAGAATCTGGTTTACTAAGCAAAGTTGTTGTTAAACTGCACAACTGATTTGGTCAATGACTGCAATCCTGGCTTTCCTAGTTGCGATTGTTAAGCAAATGGAATGAAATCCTTCCAAGTGCAGAAGAAAGTTCAGGTATTGGCTGTGTAGAAGGAAACTTGTGCTCGGGTTAGAAAGATGAAACGGGGACAGAGAAGATTCAAGCTTTGTTATTGCAGCTCGATAACGGATTTCCACCTCCTGTTCTTTTCACCATGCATGGAGAGAAAGAAAATACTTTGGCAGTCAGTAATAGCAGTAGCTACTTATAGCCTGCCCTGCCAGTTTCTCTGAAGTTGATTTTACAAAGGTGCTTTTTGGTTTTTCTTTGAAGATGTTTCTCATCCAAGCTCTGAGCTGAAGAAGCTTCTATGATGAGAAGCAAAACGTCTTCAAAGAAGGACCAGAAAGTCTCTTTCTGCCTCTTGAAAAAGCACCTTTGGGACAACCATGACCTGAGATATAAATAGATTGCCATGCTCTTCATCTATGCAGTGATTTGACACACACTGCTTTCTAAGGGAAAATAGGTGAGAACATGGAATGTTGCAAGTACATCATCAGATAACTTGAGGAAGAAAAAAGAGTATTGCAAGAATATCTGAAGGATATTGAAGATGCACTGAAGCTAAATAGTTGTTTTCTACTCTTTCTTGAGAATATTGGTTCATACTTTATTTGCTTTTTAAAAACAAACTTTTCTTCTTTAACAATATAATTTAGACAATGTATTTTTCAATATGTACTTTGTTGTTAAAATTAATCTGAAAATGTAAAAGAAAACATTTTATTAAAGTTAATTCAAAAATTGTTACAATAAATAAAACCATTGTTAGTGCCCATACATGGTACAGAACAAGGGAGATCATACAAAATGTTTCAGTAGAAAAATTGTAGGAACATGCAATATACAATTTTTCATTACAGGTAATTACTGGCATTCAGCTTAGTACAAACTGAAGTGTAATTTAATTCAGCATCCCCATAGTAAAAAAAGTTCACCATTCCCTCATGGGGAATGTTTTAAGTATTATGAAAAAATAGAATTTATAATAATAGCACCACCAGCAGTGCATAGGACACCCCATGATCCTAGTCAGTCAATGTAAAGCAAATGCTTTACATATACTTCATGCCAGTTATGCAGAATAATTTAAAGCAGCATTTTCCAGCCATGGCAATATCCCGACGTGTGGACTTCAAATCCCAGAATTAAGTCAATCTGGCCTTTGATGAGAATTCTGGGAATTGAAGTCCACACACTTAAGAGTTGCCCAGGTTGAGAAATCCTGGTTTAAAGTACCTTTTTATAATTTTGTCCCAAGGACCTCCAGGCACAGGGTGATTCAGAGAAGTTACACTCAGATCAATATTGTTTTCTAGTTTCGACAATACAGAAGATGAACTCGAGTTGCCTTATCAACCTGCTTTTGGTAGTCTTCTAATTTGTCACATAATTTCTGATAAAGCTGAAAGAGAAAAACGGCATAATCCTTTTAGGAACATTGGAAAGATGAAGGCTGGAAAAAATAGGATTACCCTTTAATAAGATTACATTTCTATTCCTTTTCCTCAGACACTACTGCCTCCTGTAATTGAAAACCTGTTATAAAAGTCTTAAGTAAAAAGCACAGAATCTTTGTTTGATTCTCAGCAATTTACAATGCAGTTAATGCAAAGTTTCCTCACAAGGAGAAGGTCAAAGGAGCTGCATATAGACGCAGGAACTGGCTAATTGTAAAGATATAAGCTTTATAAATCCCTTTGGTCACGAGGCAAGAAGAAAAACTATAAGCTAACTAATTTTTATGAAACAACACTGATTCTCCCAAAGTAGGACAATTTGGAGTTAGTCTTTTCTTACTTTCTACTAACTTGGCAAGATATTTGGATAGGTGTGTGAGCTTCAATAATAACAAACCCAGCAAGGATATAGTTGCAAAATGTATCTCTAAACATCTAATTATAGTTGAATTCTACCTATCAGCAATAATTCAACATGTAAAGAGTGTTATTAGATTCTCAGACATTTATCTTGAAATATAAACAAGGATTTATCACATGAATTTTAGTCCCTTTGGTCTAAAGCAGTGTTTCCCAACCTTTTTTGAGCCGCGGCACATTATTCATATTTTCAAAATCCTGGGGAACATTGGCGGGGGGGCATTGGGCAGTAGCCAAGGGTGGCGGCAGAGCGGCTGACTGCGAGCGGGAGCCCTGACGGTGGCAGCTGGACGTGCTGCTGGATGCCGTATATGCTGGCGCTGCGCTAGGCATGGGCCTGGCATATCCAGCCCAGCCAGCGAGCCAGTGCCAGCCCCGCAGCGCCAGCATGTACGTCTCCAGCAGCACATCCAACCGCCACCGTCAGTGCCTCCACCCTGGAGCTCCCTCTAGCCACCGCCATCTCCCTGCGACTGCCTGGGGCTGCTGCAGCCGGCACCCTCCCGCTCCCACCACCAGTGCCCTCCCGCCGGGCTCCTGCTGGGCCCCAAAGAAGGAAGGCGGGAAAAAGGAAAGCTTCATTCTTCGCGCCTTTTTCCCGCCTTCCTTCTTTGGGGCCCAGCAGGGGAGCGCCGGAAACAGCGGCATCGGGCAGTAGCCGGGGGACAGCTGCGAGTGGGAGCTCCAGGTCGGAGGCACCGGCACCAGCAGCGCCCCACCCAGATGGAGCTTCCCTAGGAGCTTCGTGGCACACCTGACCATGTCTTGCGGCACACCGGTTGGGAAACGCTGGTCTAAAGGACCAGGATTAAAGCAGGAAACTTAAAAGTAATTATTAATCTCCATTTTATCTAAACAGAAACATATTTTGTAGCTTTAGAACAAGCTAAAATATTGAACCAATTTAAAGTCATCAGTTCATTGCTCATTTTAGAGTGCTCCTCTAAAATCTACTAATATAAAGTCTCTGTATATTCAGATTACATAAATCTGAATGTGTATTTTATTTATTTATTCAATTTTAAAAGCAAATTAAGTATGTAATAAAAGCCGCCCTGAGTCTCAGGAGAAAGGCGGCATAGAAATAAAAATAAATAAATCCTTTTTAATTCAATAGGCAATTATTTTTGTAGCTTTACTTACCATTGTGTTATGATGATTGGCTGTATTTTCTCCTAATACCTGAAGAAGCTGGTCAATTGCAGAATAGGGAAGCCAGACAATTGGAGTTGTAGCTGATAATGGAAACTATAAGGAAAGTGATATTATCAATATTAATTCAATGTATATGGTATCCAAATGCCAACAATCTAGGATTTTGAATACTCTTTAACTTCAAGTAAAAAAGAATGCCCCCACAATATTTGCAATTCAACAAGGCTGAGTAAAATTTTAAAGAGATTGAATTCTGTCCTGAAACAGAAAAATAAACTCCTACCACCACCAAATTCTATATTAAAAAAAGAGAAAATTATAGTACATATTTCTTTCATTAATAAAGCAATGATTTACAAGGCCAACACATTAAAGCAGTGGACACAGCCAAGACAAATCTGGTATGACTGTACAGGGAATATGAGTGCACTCCAACCATCCGCTCACTATGGCTCATGGCTAGCCCCAAACCCATCCTACTTATAGCTCACCATTGGTACATGCCTGGACTTTAAATAATTTGTTTCATAGTTCTCATGTCATCTATCCCTAAGAAGAGAAACAAATCTAAAACAAGTCATGGACTATTACATTATCTCTCTTGGTAAGGTAAGGGTTTTTTTGTCAGATGTCATGAAAATCATGAGACACTCTATAAACAAGCTAAATTAGCTGCTGAAATTCACAGACAGAAGAGTGTATGTTTAATTTAATATATTCAATTCATAAACCACCTCAATGTATTATTTTAATGTATTGTTTCTGGAGGACTTCTATAGATTTTAATACTGTGAAGAGGATTTGTCTCCATCGGTCGAAACTGCTTCCACTGACTAGAGACTGCATACACAGTATATGGATTTATTTCCAAATCAGAGCTGAGACAGTACCTAGATATGAACGACTGAGTTTGATACAAATTGCAAATTTGGCTTCCTCCCCCCAAAAACCCATGTCCATTTCTCTCTTCCCCAATCAAGACCACAAGCATGTCTGAATTATACTTCAATTCAGCCATATTCTAACAAATAGGCAGATACAATTTTTTAAAGGCTCTACTGCAATAAGATGCTTTCATTATGGACTATTTTATTACATTTAATCATTTATTCCATTTAAAGGGAAAGGATGACAGGACAAATCCCATGTACCTCAATCCCAAAGTAATCATGTCCTTTCCCAAGTAAGGCATCCACGTACTCCAACACCAAATCCACAGCTTCTTCTAGGAGATCATAATTCAAATAGAGTCGGAGAAGTTCAGCAGCATCTGCCTTCTGTAGAGGAACAAGTAGAAGTCATCAGACATGAACTACCATTGGTTGCTTTAAGTTAAAGCAATACTCTCCTTATATAAGGATCAATTAATTCCATGTAGTTTGAACCAGAACATGTTTGTTCTGGTAAAGATATTGATGGGCTAGAGTAGAGAAAAAGCCAATTTGACACCCCTGCTTTAGCCCAAATGGATTTTGTACAAACTGGAATTATTTACTTTGTAGCTGTTGATAAGCCAGTTAGGTAAGGGAACACCATGCGACAACAACTTATTGATTACACAACGGTGGTATGGGCTATTCTCTGACTTGTACTTCTCCAGGTAGGAGGCTAAGAGACGCCAAGCTTCATCTGTTGCGCTGCAATAAATAATTGGAATATATTTATTATATTATTAATGCTATATCTCTTTTTTTTCTAAATATGCACATGTTTGTGGCTGTGAGCATACACTTTTCCTCAACGTTTTTGGGTATCATGTTTCCAAATTAACACAATTTTTGTACTGTTCTAGAATTTAACACATACTGCTTTGTTTGCTTTTAAGGTATTAAGTGTAATTTTGAGGTGAATATTTTTGTCTCTGTAAATGATTTAACAGTTTTATGAAGGCTCTTTAAGAGTTATGATTCAGTTATAAGGCCCAACTATTTTTAAATATTAGTCACAGAATCACACCGGACTAAAGCCTGGATAGTTGCAAGAACAGAGGAAGACAACCCTGATGTCTACCCAACATGCACCAGTTCCAATGAGAACTTTTCCTTCTATCTGCTATTTTTGTCATAGTAGGTAGAAGGCTAAGTTTACTTTTTGCCAATCCCAATGTATTCCTGTGCTCTTTATTTTGCATTAGATAACAAATATTACTATTGGTGCCATTTAAACTGGATTTGTTCTAAATTCATGTAACCTGACTTGGCTACCTTAGTACATCCTGCACAATTTCTCCAGTTAATTTTAAAGATTCGCTCTCTATGATTTCTTTCCTTCTTTTTAGTTTTCTTTTCTGCTTTACTTATCTATTTCTTAGAATGAACCATCTTTTCCCTAAACCATTTGTTCAGATTTTTACATAAATGTTAGCAACAAAGGATCACAACGCATTCTATTAAGTTTTGAGCTTAATGTTACAAGATTTAAAGAATAAAAAAGTGGTATGGGGTGCTCCCTCTGCCTTTTAAAACTTTGCAATTATTCCTTTTAACTTTGTTTTAACATGGTTTTTAACTTGTATTTAACTACAGCTTTTATATCATTTTATTCTTTTATCTGTAAACCGTCCAGACTCCAGACACATGCAAAAAAAAAGAATCATTCCTCAAAAAAGTTTCACAAAATTTGTTTGGTTATGAGTGATACAGAACAATCTTAAATGGAACAATATTTTATTAGTAAGAATGTTATTTTCATGCAAATTTATGAGATCACCATTTAAATACACTTTACCTATTCTTCTTGGTTGTAATGACTGATGACAACTGATTTGCAGCAAGCCAATCCCATGCCTCTGCCAAAACTGCTTCCCCTCCGAACTGAAGTTTAATACACCTAGAGCATATGCAATTAAGCAAAGTATATAAAACTAATATTTCAAAAACTTTTGCTTTTTTTTTTTGCCAAAGGAACAGAGATCTAGATCATTCCATATTATGAAGATGATTATCCTGAGAAACAACAAAATCCAAGTCCAGTTGTCTTAAGGGATTTTATTTTTTCTAATGGTCAAATCTGAACTTAATACTGGTTTCATCAGTAGGAGGACTCTCTATTTTAAATCATTTTCATTTATTATTTTGATGTGATGAGATATGAATTTCTCAGATGATTGGATCAACTTATCTGTCCATCAAATAATAATAATAATAATAATAATAATAATAATAATAATTATTATTATTATTATTATTATTATTATTATTATTTATTAGATTTGTATGCCGCCCCTTTTTCCCCCACTGTTCATAGGCATTTCCTTCCTTAAAAGTACTGTAAATATCAAATCTACCAAGGTTAATAAGTTGAATTCATCTTACCTGATCATCATACATTCACGTTTTCATAAACACAAATGGTTCCCCCCTCCAAAAAAGACACCCCCATTCCAGGCCATTGTCAGCATGATACAAAAGAATGATCCCAGTAACAAATCCTTCTCAACTTCCATAAATGTTTCATCAAATGACAATGACCCCAACTATGGATATAAAGTGTATCCACTGAATTTACACTAGATACACTACATCAACTAACCAAACAAATCATATTGCAATTCAGTATGACATCCTATTCTCTTCCTTTATCTCATAATATCCTTCCTTCCCTTCCAGCCCCTGGCAGAGTTCACTTTACAGGCAAAGGAAATTTATAATGTTTGTTTGCAACTGAAATAAGAGGAACTGTTTTAAATATACAAAATTTAAAAATTAAGAAATATTCAACAATTGCAGCATTCATACTCCACAAAGAACCCCAATAATTTGTCACGTACTTGAAAGCAAGACCCTCAAACACAGGTCTTAAGGAAAGCTTGTAAGTCTGGCAGAGAGAAATAGCTGTGTCGAAGAGGCCAGCCTGCACCAATAGGGTAACTAACTCCTTGGGGGATGAGTTTCCTGGAAAGATAATAAATCTGCCAATTAACAAATGTGGTATGTTTCAATATGTAACTATACATTCTAACAGTATGGTTTCAGAAATGAAATTATTTTATTTGAACTTTTACAGATACAAAATTAAATACATCATATACCCACACTGTATATAAGAGCCAGATATTCATTTAATAAAATGCTATGTTGCATACATAACAACACCCATAACGATAGTGTTGTATGAGTCACAAAGATTATAATTTTACATTAGAGAATACCTATCCAGAGACTCAATAAAAGGTTTCAATAGGACTTTTGCCAAGCTACTAACATCTAAGCTTGTAAACTAAACTGTTTATTGCTAGAGGGCTATTAATATATGTATTCCAATGTTACCTGTAATAGCAGCTGATGTTGGGTCATGTTGTGCCAAAGTTAACCGTATGTGAGCCAACATACATTCTTTTTCTAAGTCCTGTAGCTCCAAGATTTCAATGTGACTGCCCGCTGTGTCAAATATATATATTACTTCATTATAATAAATTTAAAACAATCTAGACCATGAATAACATAATTCAGAATTGAAATAATGATTTCATTAATTTGCTTCCAAAGAGTTTAGAAAAAGCTTTTGATTTGATAAGTTAGGTTTTTCACACCATCTTTTTATCCTTGTTACCAAAAAAAAGAAGCTATCATTGGCATACCTTCCTTTATTCTATTATCCATAAATAATAACTCTGAAAAACACAGGAAACCTTAAATCCCAAACCTCTTTAGTTCCCTAGACCAGTTCTTAAATTTTTGGAGATTTTTGCCTGTTCTTCTCCTACAACAGGTCAAGGATGTGTAAGCTTCTGAATCAATATTGTATGGTACAGAACCATGTAACCCAGACCCGCATACAAAAATTACATAACGTAGCTAGCTTGGAAAAACAAATTTGTAATTAGTCATAATAAAATAGTACATAACTTACTTGGAGCAGCAGTACATTCTCCATCGTGATTTCTTTTGGGGGATGCTCCTGGACGTTCATACTAGAATCAAACAGAATAAGCATTCAACCTCTACAGCATCTTCAATATGCATTATGAAAATTATTTATTTCTTCCATTATTTCATATGCTTCATTGCATAACCTTATACTCAGTGAACTAGGTCTTCCTATCCATTGTATTCACGTTCCTTTTAACTACAAAGGTGATAATTTTCATGCCATACTAGTGATTGGCAAAACCTTGAAAATACATCAGTAATTGCCCAAGAGGTTCAGGTAACTTTTTCTCTCCTAAGAGGGTGGAAATGTCGGTGTGTCTTATACACCAAGTACAGCAATTTTTGCTGTCCTGAAGTCCTGCCCCCGCATCCCATTTTTGCAAAAAATGGGCCAGTTTTTCACAAAAATTGGTGTGTTTTTGCCTTCTAATGACCCCATCTAGCATGACTGGCAGAGGAATTCTTGAAGTTAAGTCCACTAGTCTTAAAGCTGTCAGGATTTAAGAATCCTGGGTTAGGGATGCAAGGATCTTCAAGCTTGGCAAGTCTAGTCCTTGATTTATGACTAGAATTGGGACTGAAATTTCTGTCGCTAAGCAGTGCAGATATAATGCCAATGTAATGACTGACTACATTGCTTGGCATCGTCCATCCCTGCAGTCCCAGATGCTATCATTAAGTGAGACAATGTCACTGTCAGTGGTGATGCAATTTCCTGCCAGCAAAGAGGAAGCTGGCAGGAAGTTGTAAGTCCAGACCTGTTGGCAAGTTGCTGTTAGCAGCTGGGAGAGAGATTGAAAAGTGCCATGCAGGATGTGGAGGATGCATAGTGGTGAAAAGTAATATTGAAGGTAACATTGAAAAGCGACCATGGAGAAGGTGTGTAGTATTCCTTGCGCGGATCAAAGGTCATATGGATGGGCACGCCCAGATGTGACGGAAAACCACACACGGAATACTTATTTATTAAGTTCGCATTAAGTTAGCATGAGTTTTGCTCAGGCTTTGCAATTACAGATTTCTGGGTAGGCCTGGAAGGTTCAGGGAAAGTTCATGTTCTCAGAAACGGACAGTTTTGAATGAGATCATGAGAAAGGATGGGAGTTCTGGCTGGCACCATTAAGCACATTCTTTTACCTAGCTTTTCACAAGCTTTCTGTAAACATCTATGCTATACCTGCAGCCTTATCTATGATGTTGGCAGGCTCATGAATTACAGCATCATTTAGAACTGTGCATGCGTATTAGCTGCATTAGGTCATAGAAAACAGATTATTATAAAGGGTGCTGTGTGAAATAAGTTAGCATACAGTTAGGATTAAGAAGTTAGCAGACAAAGATGGTACAATAAAATATGATACAGAAGGAAAGGCAGACATTGTGTATAATTTTTATAAAGATCTATATGCTAAAGATAATGTTAGCGAAGATGAAGTCTTTAATTATTTACAAGCTTCAAAATTACCACAAATAACAGAAGACCAACAGGCCATCATGGATGGACCAATAACAATGGAAGAACTCCTAACAACAATTAAAAAACAGAAAAGCAATAAGGCCACTGGCCCAGACGCTATACCAGCAGAATGGTACAAGACAGAAAATGAAACAATAAGAAACCACATGTTAGAAACTTTCAATCTATGTAGACTTGAGGGCAAAATTCCTAAATCTTGGTCAGAATCACTAACAACTTTAATACACAAACCAGGCACAGACCCAGAAAAAATTAAAAATTATAGGCCCATATCATTATTAAATGTAGATTACAAGATATTTATTGCTATTTATGCAGACAGACTCAAAAGAGTTATAAATGGAATAATACATCAAGATCAAAATGGGTTTCTACCAGGGAGACAAATTAAAAATAATCTTAGAACAGTAATAAACACACTAGAGTATTATGAACAATATCCAGGCAAGACAGCATCTTTAATGTTTCTAGACGCCCAAAAGGCCTTTGATAACGTCAATTGGATATTCATAAAAATGCAATTAAACAAAATGAGATTTGGCCCAAAATTTGTTAACTTAATAGATACTATATATTCAAAACAAACAAACAACATAATATTGAACAATAATCAATTACCAACACTTGATATAAATAAGGGAGTTCGTCAAGGTTGTCCTATATCACCATTGCTATTTATTATGATTCTTGAAACTCTATTAATTAAAATAAGAGCGGATCCTAAAATAAAAGGTTTAACTGTAGGAGATGAAACTTATAAAGTTCAAGCTTTTGCAGATGATTTAACGTTTATAATTGAAGAACCGATAACAACAGTTCCTACTTTACTGCAAGCTATTGAACAATATGGAAAGGTAGCAGGTTTAAAGATAAACAAAAGTAAAACACATTTTTTAACTAAAAATATGAGCAAAACACAAGAAATCAAATTAGAAAGTATCTCTGGAATAAAGACTGTTAAAAAAGTAAAATACCTAGGAATAAATCTATCAGCGAAAACAATAACATTAAAAAATGATAATTATACAAAATTACTAACAGAAATTAAAAAAGATTTAGTAATGTGGAATAACTTGAAAATATCATTTTTAGGAAGAGTTGCAACAATTAAGATGAATATTCTACCCAAGGTTTTATTTCTCTTCCAGGTAATTCCAATAAATCCAGGGGGAATCTTTTTTTAAACTTTGATAAACCTAGTTAAAAAATTTATATGGCAAGGGAAAAAAGCAAGGATAAAAATAAATTGTCTAGAAGATATCAAAGAAAGAGGAGGATTTGGCCTTCCAAATTGGAAATTATATTATCAGGCTGCCGCATTAACATGGGTTAGAGATTGGATAACTCTAGAGAACAAAAGAATATTAAACTTAGAAGGACATGATCTCATGCTTGGATGGCATGCATTTGTATGGTACGACAAGGAAAAAAATCACTCATATTTTAAAAGGCACACATTAAGGAAGTATCTACTAGAAGTTTGGAAAGACATAAAGAAAAATCACTTCTTAAATATCCCAGAATGGCTTGCCCCCCTAGAAGCAATAACACATCCAAAATCCATAAAAGACAAGAAAATATCTTACAGATATAAAGAACTATTAAATGACCAGATGAAGCTGAAATCTAGGAATAAATTACAAGAGGAAGGGATAATAATAGATTGGTGGCATTATGCCCAGATTCGATCTAGATACCAGAAGGATAAAACTCTTTATATTTTTAATAAAAGTAAAAATCTGTTAAGCAATCTAATTACTACTAATCCAATAAAAATGATAGGGAAAATATATAAATTCCTCATTGCTCATAAAAACATAGAGTTGACTTTAAAAGATACTATGATAAGATGGTGTAGAAATATTGGCAAGGAAATAGACATAGACACATGGGAGAAAGTTTGGATTAACAACTGGAAAATGACCAAATCAGTTTCATTAAAAGAAAACCAAATCAAAATGTTCTATAGATGGCATCTCCCACCAAATAGGATAGCAAAAATGTTTCCTAAAACATCCCCATTATGCTGGAAATGTAAGGATATAGGAACCTATTACCATCAATGGTGGACATGTGGTAAAGCTAAAATATACTGGAAGATGATAGAGAAAATATTAAAAGAAATAGTAAAGCAAGATATAGATAATACCCCGGAATTCTACTTATTAGGAGTTACCAATCAGATTTTCAAGAAAGAAATTCTTTACTTAATTATACACATATTAACTGCGGCCAGAATAATATATGCGCAAAATTGGAAGGGGGAGGAAATCCCCAAGGAAGAAGAAGTTATAGTTAAAATATTAGAATGCGCTGAAATGGACATGATGACAAGACGATTAAATGATCAAGAAGATACTAAATTTTATGAAACATGGAACAATGTTTATAAATGGATAGATAAGAAAAAATAAGATATATAAATTTATTTTTAGTTAATTTTTTGTATTTGTTTTTACCTAGGTGATAACAATATCAATATTAGTTTAAATGTATTTTTTGATGATTATGATATAGTAGTTTATGTATAAGTAACATATTAAGAATTTTGGTTTATATACGGACAGTAGTTGATTTGTTTGATGATTATGATATAGTAGTTTATGTATAAGTAACATACTAAGAATTTTGGTTTATATACGTATAGTAGTTGAAATTAGTTTAAATGTTTTGTTTGATGATTATGGTATATTAGTATAGTAGTTAAAACTACATTAAAGGTATCTTTTGATGACTATGTTATATTAGTCTACGTATAAGCAATATATTAAGAATTTTACCTAATATTTACATTGTACTTAAGATTTGTAAAACCTTAACCCAACAATTACTAGACCTTTTAACATTTAACATATATTCAATTATGTATTCTTTTTCTGTACTTGAATGTATACTTTCAAAAGAAGCGGGGGAAATGCACCCCCACTTTATGTTTAATGTTTGTATGTGTGTCTGTTTATTTCAAGAAAATTAAAAAAAAAATTTAAAAAAAAAAGGATTAAGAAGTTAGCATACGTATACGTTTTAGGATAAGTTAGGATAAGTTTGATTATTTTGCTTCTTTTGGCTTCACGGCCTTTTTCTACTAATAAAGTAAGGCCTTTGGATTTTTTCACCCTCTGATGCTCTTTGTCTATTATTGAATCTACGGCAATTCAATCAGGGTGCGTAGAATCTCTGACAATCTGATGAGAATCAGTTGCTTAGCCTGAAGGAATATTATCTTGACTATTCCAATATTGGTCACCTATTGGTCTATTTCCAATGAAACAGTATTTGTAGACAGTGTATTTGCCCCTTCCGTTACTAAGATTTATTATGAAATAATTACCACATGGAGATTTAAAAGTAGCAACCAAGGTTGCTGAAACCTTAAATATGCTTATACACAGCAACAAGAACCTATTCAGAGAGAGAAACCCATAGTGAAATTAAATCCTGAAAAAGTTTCTTACCACAGCACCGGAAGCTGGTTGCACTATCCATGCATACTCGGGGCGAATCAGCCGTAAACAGTTAATAGCAGCAAGGTAACAGTTTGCTTGTTTCTGTAATCCAGGAAGAGTGCGAACTTCCCTGCCAAGGCGCATTCCATACTCAAACATTACTGTTCCAGCTGAGGAAGGAAACAGACCCATCCATCAGAACAAGAGCTCTCCTATGCCTGGCACCTATCATTTTCAGATCAGAAAAAAAATATGGCAACAACAAAGAATAGAACTAGCTTGAAGAGCTTACGACAAAAAGGGGTGTCTATTCCAAATTAAATCCTTCACATATTAAAAGAACAGAAACTAAACACAGGAGATATTTGTAACTGCAAGAGCTGACCACCTTAAAACGTCAGTTTCTAAATCTAAGAGGACAAACACAAACTGTACTTTTCCAGTTCAAATATAAGAGAAGAACTAATTGATATAAATGTGAAAGAGAGAACGAAAGAAAATATCCCACAAACCTGCAAATTTATTTAATTTGCATTTCACCTTTATTATTTTTGTAGAACAACTGAAGACAACAAACGTGTCTAATACTCTTTCCTGCAATTGTGTCAGCAATAAACAACCCTGTGAGATGAGTTGGGCTGAAAGAAAGTGACCAGCCCAAGATCACCCACCCAACTGGCGCTCACGGCTAAGGTGGGACTAGAACTCACTATCAAACTTTTTTTTTAATCAGGACAACCTGGCCTACCCAGATATGGGACAGAACACACTGCTTCCGCTTTCAAGCAAGTACTTGAACCTGAGCAGTACAGCAAAGAGCACCAACAATGTACTTGTCTTCTCTGCTTAATTTGGGTATAAACAGACCAAAGAAGAAAACAGGCTTATCTAGGCTCCACTGCCTGAGACAAGAATATTCATCAAAGCAGTGGAAACATTCTAAAAGACCTATTGGGGC